>NW_019384946.1:0-16327 GCF_000671375.1 Centruroides sculpturatus | reverse complement strand
AAAAAAAAAAAAAAAAACTAGCAAAAACTGCACAGAAATCAGAATAAATTAAATAAACTATAAACCAATAAAAAATAAATAAACTGAATTGAAAAATAGACTAGATCTGGTTTGAAAAAGACTAAAATGATAATACTGGCTTCTATTAATGAAAGTACCCAAAGATCTTCCTTCCCTTTTGCAGTTCCTCATCAGCATGAATCCTTTCCATGAATTCATGCAGAGTATACAGAGGAAGTTAACAGGTAGTCCTTTCAAGGAACGAATTTTAGACCCCACCTGTGACCTAATGTGACCTAGTTACACGCTTTGTTGGTTTCAATTTTGGTGGGGATGAAACATTTTGTTTTTAATATATATATATACAGAATAAAGATAAAAACAATATGAAAAATAATTCACTTTTATAACCACTTAAAATGTGGTTTTTTTGGACGAATGAACTGAAATGTGTCCTTCAAATCTGATATTCACCTAAGTTCAAGAATTACTGAGAATACAATTTTATTCTGGAATGTTACTGTGATTGATGTTGGAGAGTCCTAAATATTGGTATAAATTCTGTCACAGATTGTACCTTTACTGAAGAGGGATCGGCAAGAAATCCAATCTGAAATGCAATTAATTAAATAAAATATATGAGAAGTCTTCTGAGTAATTCTTGAATTTGGGGAATGTTGAATTCGAAGGACATAACACTTCAGTTTATTTGTTCAAAAAACCCCCCTTTTAAGTGGTTATAAAAGTGAATGATTATATCCAACAAATATTACTAGTTTAAGCTTCATAACAAAGAAAAATGTTTATAAATTGACGATAAAACTTTTATTTAGCTATTTAATTGAGACAATTCAGGAAAAGTTCTTAAATTTTCTGTGCAGGAAATGAGTGACTATTTTGTTTTAATTTGAGCCAAGGTGAGATCCATTAAATAATGTCAAAAAACATTTTAAAATAAAAACATATTCTTTTTTCTTTTTCAATTTCTTGTTTCTGTTTTCATAAAAATCGAAACCAGAGTTCTGTAACCAAGACTGACTCATCATTACTATGAGTGCATAATTGTGTAAGTTGACAGCAATGTAACAGTGACTGAAGTGATCAAACATAAAGTAAACATTTCAATTTCATTTTTAAAACAAAATTTCTGCATTTTGAAAACTTTTTGCAATTAATGCCTACAAGCTTAGTCAAGATGCTATTTCATTTTTTGTGGCTATTGCCTATTATTATTTTTCTACCCTAAATTTCCCCATAACTGCTTTCGTTTTCTCCAAACCTCATTCACACAGTCAGAGAAATTTTGTATCTCTATTTTAGCAATATTTTAAATGTCAAAAAATTATTTATAATAGGAATTTAAGTGAAAAACTAAATGTTCAAAAAATATCTATACAGTTATAAGAAATTATGTTAATTAAATTTATGAAAATAAATCATTTTACATTTTCCTAATTTTTCTGTCTATACAAATTAGTAATTTACTCTATTCTTTCAAAATTGTCAATTTTGAAAGAATAGAGTAAATTAAATAATTTAAGAAATAGGGTATCAAATATTAATCAATAATATATTATTAAATATATAATTACTCATTTGTGAGGATCTAGAATACCTCATAAACTAACTAAATTCATTTCACTATAAATTAAATTTTATATCAACTTATTCCAAAAGTAGTGTTATTTGTATTTCAAGATAGATTATGTTAAAACATAAATATATTCCATTATTACTGGGATCACAGACTACAGTTAAATTAAAAAATTCTTTAAATTCTGTAATCCTGCATTTACAAGTGTATAGTTATTCTATAAGAGACTCAATGATCCAAAATGTAAAATTCTAACTTCATTTATTCTGGTTGATTTCATACATTATAAGATGTACTTAGGACTGACTTTCATTTTTACACTTATTCATCAATAAGTTGTATTGGATCAACCATATCGTTAAATACAAAAGTACATAAACATGTCATGTTTATGTACTTTTGCTGATATAGTATACTATATCAGCAATTCAGTCACTATATATCGGCAAAGACAGGATTATGAAATTTAAAGAATTATTTAATATAAATGTATTTGAGCCAAATGATTGTCAGATTAAATTGGGCTATATTACAGCTAATATCTGGCAATCATTTGTATTTAATACAACTATCAGGTTTACAGATGTTTATAGGGACAATGTGGGTAAATATGAGACAGTCCAAAAAATGGGTAAATACGACATAGATGTGAAATTTTACTTAATCTATGTCTGATCTGTCCTGTACTAATACAAAACAAAGTTTATTTAGTGCTTTTTAACATATAACTTTTCTGAATAAAAATGACTACTTTCATTTAGTCTTTTTAATTTTTAAGAAACACAACAAAAATAGGTGCAATAACTTTTCTGTCAGTTCAACTAATTTTTGCTCTGTATATGTCTGCAAAAGACATGGATATTTAATTAGAAATTTGTATGTAGTATATAAACACAGCTTTCAACTGCTAGTTGTTTTTATTGCATATACAGTAGACATCCGACTCAATTGGGGACTGGGGTTGGTCGGATAATTGAAAAGTCGGATAACCAAAAAGTATGAAAAAATCCATTATTAGTGTAGTATATTATTATATCCCATGTAATTAGTATATTGCTATTAACCTACTTCGCGTTGAATTTTCCTCCATGTTAAGCCTAACAAAAATTTTTTAAAAATAATAATCGCCGCTATTGTATCGTTAAAAATTATTTTATTGCTCACAAAACAAACAACCACTCATAATTACAAAATTAAGCCTCGTTTAAATACTTGCCTCCCTTTCATGGTCGAGCCAATGTTGCCAGCTAAAACACATAAAAGTACTATTAAAGTAGCCAAGACATAGCCAAATATTGTAGTGCCACATCACTAGCGGACATTTGAATTTGCCGACTAGAACGCAGTCGGTTAACCGAGGTGACAGTTAAGCAGGGACGGTTAATCGATGCTCTACTGTATCATCTTTTGTCTGAGTTTTGTGCATTTCAAAATAAGATAAAAAATGAGACACACCATATTTTATTCACCAGTCATTAATTTCCATGAAACTTTTTTACTTTAGTTGTGCTGTATCATAGTAAAAATACTTCTTTGTTCTTATAGACGTGAGTTTTGAATGAAATAATAAAGATGCAAAACAATTATCAAAGAAAAAGTAAAAAGTAGGGTTAATGTGGATAAATATGAGACACTTTTCAAAACTGATGAATATTTAATCTTATCTACTGTACTTACTTCTAAATATCATGGAGCAATGTTTTATAAAAAAATGTCTTGCATTTAGCCTGTAGTACCTCATTATTAACCTCCCTGTTGGCATAGGCAAGTCCTTATAGTGATATAATAGATGTTTCATTTTTCACCTCCCAGTGTCTCATATTTTACTTTTTGAGGGTAAAATATGAGATAGAAAAAAATTTTTTGCTCAACATTTCTCATACATACAGGAAAAATGAATACCCTATTAGATTTTAACACCAACTGTAGACCTTGTCGTGTATTTTTCTTTTTAAAATACTAATCCTAACAAATGCTGTTACATAAGTTTTGAAAAGTGTCTCATATTTGCCTACATTGACCCTATATCAATGTATTCATTTACATGCCCTTTGTTTTTAATTGTTGTTCATTCAGCATGAACTGACAGTATGGTGCAGTACATCACAATGTTAGTACAGTAGAGCGTTGATTATCCAAATCAATTGGGAACTGGGGTTGTTTGTAAAATTGATTTTTCGGATAGCTGATTTAAATTTAAATTTATCTCTGTTGCATGTCACTTTGTGTTGAATTTTCAATGTTAAGCCTAACGAAAATTTTTATAATAATAATCGTGGCTATTGTATCGTTAAAAATTATTTCTTTATTTTGTACAAACAAAATAAATATATTGAAAAATATAAAAACAAAAAAATTATACTTTAGAAGTTAATCTAGTATCAAAAATGTTAGATTCAGCATGACACAGTCTGACTGGAACGCTTTCAATTAACCAACGTTTCGGTTGATCAGCATTCAGATAATCGATGCTCTACTGTATATACATACTGTATTTACCCAATTGCAAACCAACCTTTTTTTTTTAACTTTTTTCATAGTTCAAAAAATGTCCCTCAGCTTAGAATCAGTATCCCATTAATATGATTAGTGATTTGTTTTTTGTCTTTATACTACAACTAGCTGCAAGGACCCGCTTCGCTGGGTTTTTATTTGTATGTAATATAGTTTTATATATATATATATAAAAAAGACTGTTTTTCTAAGTAATCTAGAACCTAGCTGCAAGGACCCGCTTTGCTGGGCAAAAAGTAATGATATTGAAGATTAAGATAATTACATTATAGCTAATATTACCTGTTTTCATAGAATGCAAAAATTAGGTCCCCCGTTTCCAGACTAATTACAGAATTTTTACGTTTAGTCAAACAAACTATTTTCAACGTTTCTGGAACGTTTACAATCGTTCTATAATCGAACCAATATTCGAATTTTATGTTCAAATTTAATTCGAACAAAACATTCAAAATAGAAAGCCACTTTCAACCACTTTCAGCCTCATATCTCCTGCACCCTTATAGCTATCGAGACGCAACCACCCCTATGCACGAATGGACACTTGGGACTACCACATACAAACACCATTCACGTGTGATGTGTAGTTTTTGCGGAAAAGTGAAATATAGGGACACACACACGTCCATTTTTATATATATATATAGATAATAGAATATGTGAGCACTAAGTTTTGGCTGTATGGAAGCCTTATCCCACATTATTGATGCAGCTAGAGAAATTGCACTGAAATGGGTGAACACTGGTTTATTATAAAGACAGTAATGTTCAAAATGTATACCATTATTATAATAAACCAGTGTTCACCCATTTGTGTGTGATTTCTCTGGCTGCATCAATAGTGTATGATAAGTCCTCCATACAGCCTAAACTCAGTGCTCAGATATCATTAATACAGTTGGTAAAGTAGATGATGTCCTTTACCAATGTTGAAAGTTCAGAAAAATATTGTGAGAAGCCACCATAGATAAGTTTCCACAAATTTTCTGTGCATGCATGGAAAAGTATTTCTCAGGGCTGTGGAGTCGGAGTCGTGGAGTTTTGGTGTTTTAGCTGCAGTTGGAGTTGTCAAAAAATCCACTGACTCCGACTCCTTTTTATTTATCAACTTGTTATGTATATAAAATGGAAAAGTATTGGAATCGTGTCAAATTTGACCCTCCAAGTTTTTTTTTGCAAATCTACACATTTGGAGACCTCCCAAACCTCTCAAAAAAGTCAATAAAGGGAAAAAATTCACGTGCGCGTGTGTGTTGGTGTCTAATTTGTTTAATTTCTTTATTTTCTGTTCTGAGATATTAAACAATATCTCAGAATGGGTAAAATTTAAGAAACGAAATGTGGCACTGTAGCTTGTGTATAAATGGGCATTAATACTATTAAATTTTGGTTCTTAGTTAAAGATCGACAGGGTGAAGACATAAAAGTGGTCACGTGTCATATCTCTTAATAAATATTTCATTCGTTATTAGCATTTAAAATTTAAAAAAATAAAATAAAACTCATCTCTACCCTCAAAGTAAGCTTTTTTTGCCATTTTATAATAGCACAGTAAAACCTGTTAAGATGTTAGAATGTATATGGGGACATGATTTAGTTCAACCACTTTGATGCTTAATAACTAACTCCTGTGTTAAACCATCTGACTCCGATTCTGACCACAGAAATTATTAGGCTTCAAACAGGGTGTACGAAATCATGCCCCCTACACAGTCTAACATCCACACATATAGAAAAAACCTCGAATCATTTGCATATCTCGAAATTTCAAGGTGTTCTGAGTCCAAAAATGTAAAAATTTAGGAGGGGTCATTTTTTGACCGAGCACTACACGTTTCCTCTGTTAAATATAACAGCTGGAAAAGTAAAAATTATCAAATACATATTTATATATTGACTGTGTTATTTTATCAAAAACTTCATTAAGAAACTTCAGACTATGAGGTGTTAAATAAAATTAAAAGAAATATTTTAATTTTGCTAGTGCTTTCAACGTAAATATAAACCAAGTATTTAATACACCTAACAAGACTGTGTTATTACTTTAGAGGAGTCTTTTAGCTTTGGAATAAAAAGTTTCTATGCTCTATCTTTATTAAAACTCTATTTATTGAATCTTTTATTCTGAGGTCATGTGATGACATCAGAATTTCCGGATCACTTTCGGTAACAAATCCACCCCTGGTCGGAGTCAGATGGTAAGGAAAAGTCGGAGTCGGTAGATTTTTATGCAACTCCACAGCCCTGGTATTTCTAGAGAAGTCATCTCTGGTGTGTTTAAAAAGTGTTTGATCTCAAATGCCATTGACAGCACAGAAGATAATGCTCTGTATGAAAACAGCAACAAAGAATGAAGCGATGATGAATCTGAGTCATCTGATGAGAGCAATTAAATAGTGTACAATTTACAGTAGAGCATCGTTTATCCAAAAGCCGGTAATCCAAAACGTCGGTTAACCGAAAGCATTTCAGTCAGCAAATTGAAATTTTCGCTAGTGCTGTGGCACTGCAATCTTTGACTATATCTTGGGCTACTCCAATATTTTTTTTGTTAGTGTGTGTGTTTTAGCTGGCAGCCCTGGCATTTTTGTGTGGTGATTTTTTGAGGACTGTGTGTCATGCTGAATCGAACGTTTTTGATACTAAATCAACTTCTAAAGTATATATTTTTTGGTTTTTATATTTTTCAATATATTTATTTCGTTTGTAAAAACTAAAGAAATAATTTTTAACGATACAATAGCCACGATTATTATTTTAAAAAGTTTACGTTAGGCTTAACATCGACAAAAATTTAATGTGAAGCGACACGAAACGAAGAAAAATTTCAACTCAGGATAGGTTAATATATTTTTTCGTACATAATTGATTATCCGAAAAATAAGTTATCCGAACAACCCCAATCCCCAATTGATTCGGATAAACAACGCTCTACTGTATTTCTCATGCCTAATTAATAAATTTCCATTTGTTATTTATTTTCATTTTCAATTTCCTTGGGTTATCTTATAATCAAATAAATACGATATTAATATTTTTATGTACTGCACCATATACAGGGTGATTAGTGTTATTACCCGTCCGGTTTTCACCCGACAGTCCAGGAATCAACTCACTGTCTGGATGAACTACTAATCTTGTCTGGGAATATCGTGTGCAACCTGTCAACCTTTTTTTTTTTGCTTGTACAATTCGTATTCATACGTGTCTCCAATATCCAATAGAGTTAAGTCATCTGTAGTTGTTTTTTCTTTATTTAGTTACTTACATTACTCCTACCCAAGTCTCCCTAGTCCCTAACTGTAACTGATTTAGAATCAGCATGCATTGCACATTATTCTTTGCAATACAAAACGACATTGTGCATGAGTCAGGAACTTCTGTTCGAACAAACCTCACCTGCTGTCAGAGTCAGTGATTTTGAAAAGATGGCAACACTAAGGGTGATTCAAGTCATAAAAATTTTTAAAAATTAATAACTCACAAACTATTTACAGTAAGATGATGCAGTTTTCACAGAAATGCTTAGAAAGAAATGGGATTTTTTATGTGTAATAAAAATTTTAGTACCAAAATAGTTACATTTCTTGCCATAGATTGCACTTGAAAAAATTACATAATTTGTGTAGTTGTTACTAGAATTTACACTAAGAATTTTTTTATTCCTATTTTAGCAAATTTAAATGCTTTCAGTTTCCTACAGATTAAATTGGGCTATAATAGGGCTACTATTTAATTAAAATTTAATTATTAAATATTAGCCATATTATAACCAGATATAATCCAGTAGGTTATTTTGCCTTACTCATCTTTAATACATAACAAAAAAAAAAACTATTTTGGACTGAATAATCACAGTCAACAAATGATAAACTGCTTATAACAACATTAAGCAAAAGCAACAATAGAATGACTGAAACATCCTGCAAAATCTTTTTCAAGCAAGTTTGTACCAAAAAAAAAAAAAGTACAGTACTATGCAGTTGATGGGATATGAAAGGTGATGTTTACTTTGAACTATTAGAACCAGAAACCAATAACAGTAATATACAGTCAACAATTAGACCATCTACATGCTGCATTCCAGTATACATCAGTGTCAACCACAATCAATACAATGGTGAATGGTTTAATAAGCTTTTATTGAAACATCTGACAACCAATGTTCCCTCTAAGCTGCGCGACTGCACACTGCTCAAATTGTTGCCGCGCACAAGAATTTATGTGCCGCGCAGGCAAGCAGGCACACCGATTTGAATTGTTGTTTACTTATTTCTCACTCTGTCTGCAACATGATTATTGTTGCATATATTTTGATTAAATACATTAAATCATTGACAAAAGATAATATTTTATATAAAAGTACAATTTAAAATGAATTTTAATCTCTGCTTTATAATTAATTATTTTAATTTTTATAGGAAAAAATAAGATTTTATATATAAAAATTAAAATATATATATATTTTTTTGCTCAGAATCTGCTCAGCAAATTTTTTTTTTGCTCAGAGAAGTATATATTCCGCTCATCTACAAAAAAATTTAGAGGGAACCATCTTGTTAGGTTGCTGACAACCTAACAAGATGGTAGAAGCAAGCAGTGCTACATTGACATTTGAAGACTTATTTTGTCAAAATAACTTTGGGTTAATACAGATTAGTAGTAAAAATGGTGTTAATAATATAACCATGGAGGTGGTCATATTGCATTATCAGACTTCCACCATATCCACAGCCCAATTAGTATGACGTGCATCAGTTGCTGTATCAATAGACTCATTGGTGAATATCAAAACACATTTCTATACATTGCAGTTCACTGATGTGCTGTTTGATGCATACTGGAATATAACCAATGTTAGACTACATATTACAAAAGCAAGTGTTGACAATTACACTGGGAGGTTTTGAAACATCCATCCTATTCTCCAGATCTGGCTCCATCAAACTCTCACCTTTTCTAAAGTCCCTAAAATTATTCCAATTAAATTTGCAAACACAGATGATCTCAGAAATACAGTTGAAACACATATCATAACAAATTATGGAGAATACAAAACTGATTAAACATAAAAAATACATAATTTTTTATGTTAATCTGATATTTAAATCAAAAGTACAGCACACAGTGCCTAAAGGAAACATGGCCTAAAACATTAGTACATTATCTAGTTACAAGTGATAAACAAATAAGATCTGATTCCTTAATTTTGATAAAAGAACTGATGGATAGATATAGAGAACAGTGTTGTCTTTAGAACATAAGGGGCCCTGGGCCAGGACCAAGATCAAGATGATCCCCCCTTAAGGAAACAGAAACAATAGTATATTACATAAAGGTAAAGAAAATATGTCAATCTCAGATATGTATTTTTTAATAAAGCGGGATTTGCTATCGTGTACATTTCCTAGCATAGAGATCAGTCTTAGAATATTTTTAACTTTAATGATTACAAATTGTTCTGGTAAATGTTCATTTTCTATTTTGAAATTTATAAAAAATGTTCATTGTAATATGATGTCTCAATTGAGATTAAATAATCTTCCTATTATGAATATAGAATCAGATATAATTAATAAAGTAAATTTTGATAAATTACTTATAAATTTCACAGCAGCAAAATGCCAAAAAAAAAAAAAAAAATTTCGTACGTTTTCTTAGTTTTAAGATAATTTTTAACTATAAATAGGAGAAATAAAGTATTTGATATTTTTAATACAGCTGTCCCTTGATAATCTGACAGGTATGGAACCAAAGGGGTGTCAGATTACCAAAAGTGATTACATATTTGGCATTGTTTTGCTAGCAGTAGCCTACAATATTCCCGACTCCAAATGTTCGAACAGAACTGCTCATGGAAAACACACAAAATGTGTGTCATTGTGTAAGAATTAGGTGGGGAGATTCATGTCATGACATGCTTCTGTGCAAGCAAACATGTAACGGGGACGGGTACCTTGACGGGAGGTGCATTGGACTACTGAGCATGTTGGATTACAAAATGGACTAAGAAGGGACAGCTGTAATTTGTTTATTTCAATTCAACTATTTTTTATTTGTAACTTTATTACTTTCAGATTAGGGGGCCCCCTATAGCCTGGGGTGGCCTGGCCTAAAGACAGCACTGATAGAGAACAAATGTAAAGTTTAAAAACTTGAAATTGTGAAGTCAAATTGGGATTGGATTTAATAGAAGAATTTTGAGAAATTTTTCACTACATTTTTCATTAGTAAACATTGTAACAAATTTCATAATCCTACAGGAACTTTCTCTATCAAAAATTAAAAAAGTAACGAAGTCTGTTATATAACATTTACATAAAAGAAATTAAATTAAAAACTTGAATTAAATATATTTCAACAATTTAGTTAGCACAATTAAATCATATTTCATCTGACACCACTTTAAAATTTACCCACATATAAGTCATAATACTCTAAATAAAATAAAAAAATTGTGTTCTATGTTCTCATACATTTATTAACCAGTACAATGTGACACATACAATAAATTTTGTGATTATACTTGCTATGAAACAGTAATTATTAAAAAATAATGATAGTTTAATAAAATATATTGCTTTATATTGATATTAAATATTCCTCTCCATACTTTCAACTTAGGCTGTGAAAACATGCTTAAATACATTTAACTAAAAATATTATAAAAATTATGGAAATGAACAATATCAACTGCTAATGATGCAAAACTTATGATACAAATTGTTTAAATAATAACATAATCGGAATATATTATTATTTATAAATAAAAAAACAAAATCAAAATAATAATATATCCATTTAAACAAATCACTGTAAACTAGATTTTTGAGACAGGAAGAGCTGGTATTCAAGGACAGAACAAATTTTGTATCACAGAAAAGTTATCCTGACCTAGAAATACTAAAGCAATTTTAAAATAAAAGTGTTTTTATATTAATTTATATATTTTAATTATAAAATTTTATACATAAATTACTGTTAAATTATCTTTTAATAGCATATGCAATTATGCAGATTAAACTATCATTGATTTTATTGATTTCTTTTCTTACTTCTTTTGAGAACATACTATTTTCTGAAATACTATTTTAAACTGAAAATGTTGTCATTATCATCATTGTAAATTCTTTTTGTTTGCACCTATATTACATAGTAAACTCACCAAAATAAAAATATTTATTTTCAAAATATGTGAAAAATATATAGAATCAATTTAAACAAAAACAAATATATATATACATATTTTATCTGTTTAAGTTGATTTTTCTGTAAAATATTTTTGAATTAAATAAATAATCAGAAACAATGCCAAATCTAATTTTTCTAAAATCTTCATTTTAAAACATTATAGATTTTATAACATTTTCAAGTTTAAATTTTTCAATAATAAGCTGATAAATTTTAAAATTACAAAATTATTTTAAACTAATATAGAATAAGATAAAATTAACTCTATCCTTATAATATCTTATTTTAAATAAAATAACAAAACATGTATAACATTCAGAAATTTTATCTTTGCCTAAGAACAAAGGCACAAATATTAGAATTAAAGACAATCTCTACATGAGAGAAACTCAAACTTCAAATGAAAGCATGTCTTAATATAATAGAATACAATAACAATTGCAACTTTAGATTATTTTATTTTATGTAATTTTGAAATAATGCTATCTTAATACATAAATAAACTAATAAGAATAAAAAATTTCTCTCTCTTATTACGTGGATAAAAACTAAAATAACCTATGTTCAACTAGGTTATAAAACATACATGTATATTACTAATTCAAGAAATCAAGATTGCAGTGTGTGATATTTATGGGTTATCTATACTTTTTACTACATTTATAATAATAAAATAAATAATTTCAAGTCAATCCTTAACTGAAGTCTTTTATTTTAATTATATAATTCCTGTATGATGTAATTCAGTTAAATTTCTTTAAGGAAACAGTTCTCTCCTCTTACAGTATATGCTACTTTTTGTTATAAATTTCATTTAATTTTAAATCATATCATAAAGCCAAATTATTTTCAGGCTAAAATTAAGCTAAGTTTTAATTAATTAAATTATGAAATTTAGTATGAAGGTAAACAGCTTTTATTAAAAATGAATTCTAATCTGAAAATAATTTGCCTGTAGATATATTTGACTGCTAAAATCAAGGTATGGTTTATATTAAGCTAAGTTTTAATTAATTAAATTATGAAATTTAGTATGAAGGTAAACAGCTTTTATTAAAAATGAATTTTAATCTGAAAATAATTTGCCTGTAGATATATTTGACTGCTAAAATCAAGGTATGGTTTATTTTAAGTTCATTTAATTTGAACTTACTTATATTAATTATTAAAATGTTTTCTTCATTTTAATTTATCTGCATAAAATAACTTGAAAACTGATGTATTAATGGCAACATTAGTGACCATTTAACTATTTGACAATTCTCTCTCCAAATTTTTAAATTCCTATGGTCTTGATTTGCACAAATTATTATTAATGTATGTATGCTTCAGAAAAACAATCTCCATGTATTTAACAATTACACTACAGGTATATACAGATTCTTGATTATAAAAATATAAATAATTTTACATCATTTTATTTTTGTGTTTTATATTTTTATGCATTTGTTTTAATTCATAATTATAACAATTGGTTTCTTATTTATATTAGTATCATATATAGTTAAAACTTCACATTAGGTAGGAAATTTACAAAGAAATTTTTAAATAATGTGTAGACACCCACAACTAAATTTTTCTTAATGCTCTGACAAGTGAGTTTAATTTTTTATTTTCAAAAGCAGGGTTTGTTTCTAATGCTCTATATCAGTGTTTCTCAACCTCTAATAAATCACCGCTCCCTTCATGAAAACCATTACATAGTATCGCCCCCTTCATTTCAAAATTCCGATGCTGAGGGCCAAGGCTAACGCCAAATTCGTACTGCATCGAATAGACTAGTGACTAGTATAATGTTATTTGTTTAATTATTGTATGATATAATGAATAAAATATCTAATTATTATTAATATAATGTTTTACTATATTGCCCAGAAAATTGTTTTTCACCCCCCAAAATATAAATTGTTACTAATCGCCCCTCAACATGGAAAAACGCCCCCCATTGAGAAACACTGCTCTACATAAACAAAAACTGGCTAAAGAATATAGGGCTATCCCATTTACAAAACTTTACTATAAAAATCTCAATTTGTCTTATATATTTTTCGAAGTTCATTGGAAATCAAATTTATTAAAACAATTCTGAACAAAATCTCTCATTTCAGTGTATACATATAAGCACTTAACATTGAAAGATTGGATTGTATCCAAAATCATTAAATCTGTAATATTTGTTTTAATATCTATGTCACTATCAGATAGACAGTCGCAATAAATTTAGGTTAACATACTGATCAAAAGTATACTACAATAAGAAAGAAAATGCACTTTTCAATCAGATCAATATTAATTATCTATGATTCATAATGTAATTACTTCACAGAACTATAGTATTTTCTTAATAAAGGATTATCCAAAATCAAAATGTTTTCAGAAAATCTGTATATAAAACGTTTTTCTTTTTAAATACAGTATTAAATCAAGTGTTTCATCTCTGATAGAATCACATGTAGAAATTACTCTTAATTAATTTAATTTTTGCTTACTTTTGTTTACAGTTTTCAAAGCTCGATCGTATTCGCCATTTTGTCCCGATCGATTTAATTCGGCAAACAACGATGCTAAATTGCTAGGTGCTTGACTCATTTTTGCAAACAGCTGTATGATTCTTATTCCATCTTCTGCTTGACCACCACGTTTACTACAGAACAAATCTCTGACGTTTACATTCAGAATTATTAAGTGTTGCCAGATTTCTATATTCATTTCTATTCTTATTTCAATGAATTATTTAGAATAAATTAAATGTTCGTTTTATTTTTTTATAACGTGTTATTACATTAATAATAATTTAAACGTTACATTAGTCCTGCGAACATTAACCAAGTAAAAAAAATTTTTTTTTAAATTTCAATTACGAGATCGATCAAGTCCATAATGAAACGGTGGCTATTTTTTTATTTAATTCTTTCCTCCCTGTGGACCTCTATTTTAGTAGGCCCATTATGGGTTCGACCAGGCCCACAATGGGGAGACCGGGTGGTGATGGACGGGGCCGACATATCCGCCCGGATTCCCCAGAGAGGTAGGCTGTCACTTTTCCGCTCGGCCATCCGGCCGCCATCAAAACCAACGGTGGCACTAGTCTCTCTTTTACATAAACGCAATTTGAATACAGAAAACTTTTAGGAATTTAATATGATTAACAAATTAACGAATAATTTCCTTATTATTTATTTTACATTATAGAAAATCAACAACACATGCTCAGGAATTACAATTGACTTTTACTTTTCTGGCTGTTATGTATAACAGAGGGATAGTATGGCGATCGGTCAATAATGACCCCAAGATTTTTACATTTTTTGAATTCGAAGCTTGAAACTTCGAGAAATGCAAAAAAGTTGGGATTTTTTCCTGTGTACAGATGCTAGTGTGTGGGAAAGTTTAACTTTCATTCCATTTGTCGAAAATTTCTGAAATTTTGCAGGGATGTTTGTTTATTAGAAACATTGATGATCTTTAATCACCAAAATTTAATAGCAAGAGGGTGGGGTGGAGTGGGGTGAGAGTGTTATGTGTCATATCTCAAGTGGGGTCGG
This sequence comes from Centruroides sculpturatus, assembly GCF_000671375.1. Taxonomy (NCBI): domain Eukaryota; kingdom Metazoa; phylum Arthropoda; class Arachnida; order Scorpiones; family Buthidae; genus Centruroides; species Centruroides sculpturatus. The sequence goes on along the minus strand of NW_019384946.1, from coordinate 1,483 downwards.
ACTTAATGAAGATTTCACTCGTTATTAGCATTTGCATTTTTCTTTCAAACTTTTATAACACTTCTACCCTCAAAATTAAGATTTTTGTATTTTATAATAATTAATATAAAAAGTTTTTTAAATCTCATAACAGATAAATTTGACTGTGGCGCTAACTTTTTTGCTGGGAAAAGTTCTCAACTCGTTGCTGGATTTTTATACAGACATAATTTATTTTTTTCCAATCGTTATATAGTGTATATGATAGTGTATACGATTTATGTATCCGTTTTCATAAAAATTTGTCTTTCCACTTTTTCCCCGAGACTACAAATATTCGAGTACAAAGTAACCGGTTTCGACTTATTTCTACTTAAGTAGTAGTTAAATAATTAAGCGATTAGGGAATTGGGGACACAAATAAAACCCTGCTGAAAGAGCTGGAATTTTACTTAAACAAAAGCTTAACCGAACCAATCTATAGCCGATTACAGTGGGGACTGATTTCTTCGAATACTATATTAGATGTAATAAAGACAAAAATGTTTCCAGTGCAACGAGAGTGACCGAAAAGTTGTAAATTTTGGAAATTTCCCTGGACACCTGGTCCTAAAACGAATTAGTTAGAAAACAAATGACTTTAACATAGGCTATGTAGATTTTTACAGCTATGGTGAGGAACGTTTAAAATCTACAACAACCCTGTCGCGTCCTTTGAGATATACTAGTGATGCGACAAAAGAGGTATCTGACATGGACCAGTATCGGCACCCTGGGGATTTGGCAGTCCGCGTGTATGCACGCACTGCAACCGTCTCTAATTCCATCCATTAGCCACTCGTAGGGAGCTATTTGACTAAGTTGATTGTTTTAAGATTTAAAAAGTAAAGAATATTTTGTTATTGTTATGTACGTTTCTTTGCAAAGCTATATTTAATTATAATTTTCTTTAAAAGTATATTCATACAATTGAAGGATATTTTATGCACAGTACTGTACAGTACATCCACCACACATTTTAAGTTTTTATTATTTTATTTTTAATTGTAGCCCTTATATCGTGTCTAGCGACTCAGAATGTAATTGTGATATTAAAAATACATTTAGAGAAGTTTGTGGTTTTTACTGGCTTATCGAACAAACGATACGAATGGATCCTACAGCATCAGTGACACGCAAATAACTGATTGCTCCTGGAAGTCAGCTTCTTATAGAAACAGCTTCCCTATCAAATGTCACGGCACGCCACTGTTCAGACGGTGATGATGATGCTTAGGCCAGTGCTGTCCAACTTATCATAGCCCGCGGGCCATATTTTCTTCACCAAACATTTCGGGGACCAAGAAGGTTGCTGCTGTATTCAGCCAGGTTAAGTGAAGTTACGCAAACTAAATAGTACCTACTTTAAATTCAAATTAGATTCAAATTTTCACATAGTAAAATAATTTTAATATTAATAATAATAATTTAGTAACATAAATTTATTCATAGTAAAATGTACTCG
>NW_019384945.1:327546-446921 GCF_000671375.1 Centruroides sculpturatus | reverse complement strand
TTATGAGTCTTGGGCGTTGGCCATGGGAGACGATATGGAATACGACTTTCCTCTTGTGAAAGTTGTGACGTGCTCCTGGCTAAGGGCGTTGGCCAGAGGGAGACGGTATGGAATACGGCTTTCTTCTCGTAGAATTTTTGTCGTACTCCCTGAACAATACCAAAGAATCCCCCTTTTCGAGGTTTTCAGTTAATGGTAACATCGTATTCTTCCCACGTGAGCAGGATGAGTGGGGATTTACAGAGGGGTGACTATTAGTTGTGTGACTCAAAATTGATTTCGAAACATTAATTTCGAAAACACTAATTATTATGAAATGTAATGTGAAATGAGGTAATGACGTTAAGAAAATCTGGATTCTATGTAGTATGTATCCAGCAGATACATGACTTTTTTTATTGAATTTCTGAAAAGTAAATAACAGTTAAACTTCGGGCTTTGTAGTATTTTTTAACTGATAGGTTCTGAAGAGATTTTTGCAGTGGTATTCAAGTTTATGATCATTTTTTAAAAAATGTTAGGAAAAACAGTACCTTACTACTACCTGCAATAATTTCTCTCGCAGCATAAAAGCGCTGTACTCTCGATTGTTTCACGTAGCATTCGCGATTCAATAAAATAACAATGTAGAATATTTTAACTTTACCACAATGCTACGCATTTTATTTTTTTTTTCTGCTGGTTTGAATGACCTAACTAATCCCATAGAATTTATTAAAAAATATAATTTATGTTTATTAAAAACAGACAAATCAAATCAAATAGTTATTATAGATTTACAAGAATTTGAAAATAAGAAACAAGAAATCNGTTTCCTTCGTTTTTGGAAGTAAACTTTTCCCATTAAAATCAGAAATATTACTTTTAAATATTATTAATTTGATATAAATTTTCAATTAATTAAGGGAGTGTGTTCAAAATCTCACAATTATAAGAAGCACTAAAAGAGTTATATTAGAAAAAAAAGGTGTCGTCTATCGAATAGAATGTACTGTACAGTACATGTAACAACCCTAGTTTTCACATTGGTGAAACGAAACGAAGACTGTAGATTACATCGTCAGAACACCTCGCTGCAGTAAGGTTGAGAATTAGTAGTTCTGTCTTCCAATATTGTAATACAGTAAAGCACAGTTTATCCGAAACATCGGTTAACCGAAAGCGTTCCAGTCCGCAAATTAAAATTTTCGCTAATGGTGCTGCAATCTTTGGCTACTCTAATATTTTTTTGTTGGTGTGTGTGCGTTTTAGCTGGCAGCACTGGCACTTTTGTATGGTGTTTTTCTGAGGACTGTGTGTGGTGCTGAATCGAACGTTTTTGATACTAGAACAACTTCTAAAATATAGTTTTTTAGTTTTTATATTTTTCAATATATTTATTTTGTTTGTAAAAAATAAAGAAATAATTTTTAACGATACAATAGCTACGATAATTATTTTAAAAAGTTTACGTTAGGCTTAACATCGACGAAAATTCAACGGGAAGCGGCACGCAACGGAGAAGAATTTCAACATGGTATAGGTTTATATATTTTTTTCGTACATGATCGGTTATCCGAAAATAAGTTATCCGAACAACTCCAGTCTCCAATTGATTCGGATAAAAGACGCTCTAATGTATTAATAATTGTCAAATTAATACTAATAAATTAAAAATTACTTTTAAAGAAAAAAAAACAATGTATAACGGAAAATAAAAGAACAATTTGCTATAATTATGCAGAACAACAATGCAAATTTGAATACTGGAATGTTAACAGCGGAATGCTGGGAATTTTTTGTAAATTGTATATGTGGTTCCTCTTGACAAGTTATTGTCCGAGCATGAACTGCATAAGGTTAGACCTACTGAAGGGACCTTCCATAGGAGAAATGCATTTAGGAGGTTTATTAATGTAAATAAAAGTTTTCTTTGAAAATTTATGTTTATTAAAAACAGACAAATCAAATCAAATAGTTATTATAGATTTACAAGAATTTGAAAATAAGAAACAAGAAATCATATCGGAAGGAAACTTTTAAAAATTAGAAAGCGATTCGTTCATCGATATACAACGAACATTAACCAAAAAGTTGAAGAAATTGATAAAAGAAGGATGTGTCCAGGCTCATCAAAGTAAAGAAATTTTCTCAAAGGAAAACGTAAGAATCCCCAAATTAAATGTTAGAATTAAAACACATAAAGAAAACGAATGCAGACCAATTATAGACTTTAGATTTACACTGTTGTATAACCTAGAAATGTTTATTAAAAAGCTATTACAGGACATACTAAATTCAGAATAGGCCTATACAGTTAAAAATGCTGACGATTTAATATGAAGGCTACAAAAAGGAGCAGTTTTGCCGAACTATAAACTAATGAGCTTGGATATAATGTCTATGTTCCCTTCCATTAATAAGAATATGATTGTAGAAAGTTTATGTAAATATGGTGTCTCTGATTATTTGAGAGATTTAATTACCTTCGCATGAGATAATAATTACTTTACAGTAAAGGAAAATTTCTATCGCCAAACCGATGGTATCTCTATGAGTTCCACAATAGGACCAAAACTGGTTGAGATATGGACAGGGTTTTATCAACTTTAAACGGCATAAAGTTTTTTGCAAGGTACTTCGATGGTGTTTTGATTATATATGATAGTGCAGTAACAACACATTCGCAAATTTTGGAGCAAGCTAACAAAATCAAATTAAATATTAAATTTACTCAGGACGTGAATTAAATAACCAGTTAAATTATTTATATATAACAATTAAAAGATTTAAAAATCATATAGAATATTGTAAATTTGAAAAACCGTGTAATACGAGAAAAGTTATTAATTTTAAATCATACTGTCGTTTAAAACATAAATATAATACATATGTAATGGAAATGACAAAGATTTTTTTCTAGAATAACAAATATAGATTGAAAAAAAGAAATTGGAGATTCAAATAGGAAATTTGTCTTAAATGGATGCCAAAAGACATTATTGAATGACTGGAACAACAAATTTTTAAAAAATAGATGTAAGGAATGTCAAGGAATAAAACAGTATGTATCGTTTCCATAGATAGGTGTTTATGAAAAATATAATAAATTTCTTAACCAAAAATTAATCAAACTTGCTCCATCTCGAAATAACAGGTTATCAAATATGATGATTACGTGAGATTAGCCGGGGTACTTCTATAGACTGTAAAGTCCAGATCCACGTCAGGATGTTGACACCAGATAGTCAATTACGCGGGCTATCACACGATTACTTCTACTCNCTTATTTAATTCTTTATTTCCAATTATTGCAATGAGAAGTAGAATATAGTTCCTTGATTTTTTAACTTGAATTATTTTACAGTATTCCCTTTCTATCAATAAACATAAACCACCACTTGGTCTTCCGGGACCTACTGGTTCTTGCATTAGAAGATTCAATTATAAATTTATTCCAGAAATTTGTAGAATAATATTTTTCTGTTGTTATCCAAGTTTCCGTTATGCCAATAATAGCCGGATTATATCTAGTGTGCAGAGAGTTGATGACTGAAGTTTTATTTTTTAGACCCTGACAATTCCAATTTAGTATGTCAAAAGAATGGTTATTATCAAGCTTATTTGAACGTTGAATTTGCCTTTGCTTTGTGTTATATCAACTTCCCCATTCTATCAATTTACGGTAAGGTAGAAAAGTATCAACATATACCAAATCTCTCGAATTAATCTATCACTTTCCGATCACTGAACATCCTGAATAATCTTAAGTACTGTACAATCAATACACCAATTTTTCACTGTTCTAAAATGAACTTCTCATTCAACTAATTTTAATTTTAATAATGAAGAATTCATTATATTGAAATAATAATTTTCAATTACCGAAATAAACACCATAATATATATAAATTCTCAAGTATATGGAAATATTAATAAATAATCACATATCAAGAATGATTTATTCATATTTAGTAGTTATATAATCTGAACTGCATTTAATAAATGTGATTATAATTTTAAAACGAATTAATTAGTAGCCATAGCAACCTACAGTAACAGTATGTAAAAATTTCATACAAACCAAGGAAAATTTTCTTGAAAGAAAGGTTGAATATTGGTAAACTCAAAACAATCATCTTTATTCAAGTAAAAAATGTCATCACATCGACAAAAACAACGTTGTATGGGTTACATGTTGGCTCCGATACTTAATTCAGCAAAGGTATTTGGTCTATTTTATTGGAATCCGTGTCCATGCATAGAAGAAGAAAAAACAGCAAAATCCTATTTACGGTCAGTATTATTTGAGTTGTACACTTCATTTGTAGAGGTATTTCTCTGGATGATGGTTTGCGCAACTCTGATGATGTTATACAATATCAATTTTTACTTTGTAAGATTTATGAAAACGTATGGAAATTACACATTGGAAGCATCGGTATTATACGCGTTTTTCACAGTATGCATTGCAGTACAGTTCAGTATACTGAAACGAAGGAAAATCCACTTTCATTGCATCGCCTGCAGTTATTCAGAGGAATGGAAAATAATCGACATCATAGAAGAGTACTCATTGCGCTTGTTATGTCTGTCATTCATCTTATTTATCACGATTTCTGTGGAGTCCGGAATTACATTTTATGCTGAAATTAAGAAGCAAAACGGATCAGACACAGAGGCATTTCTTGTGTCTTTTTTTTACAATTTATGGTCAATTTATTCTGCAGGTCAAATTTTTTATCTCGTTTCTATATGTTCAACGTTAATATTCATAATGGAGAAAAGATATCTGATGCTGTCCGAAGAAATGGTGGAAATAACTGTTAAGAAACTTTTCCTTCAGAAGATATTAGATGAAATCTTGCAAAACCAGATTGAACTTTGGGGATATTGGAAAATGATTAACGAAGAATGGGAATTTTTTTTGCCTTTTGTTTACACGTCTTTTCTCTACTCGACTTCTTTCGTTTGGTACGCAACATTATTTGTGAAATTAGACCCGATATTGAAAATTATTGTTGCAATAATATCGCTGCTTTATCTGTTTGGACTAATTACTATCTGCTGGGCTCTCTCTCATTTGACATCGATGGTATGTTATCATTACTTCTTGTTTGATTCCTTAAACTTNATGTGGTGTATAATAGACAAGCCTAGTTCATAATAAATACAGTAGAGCATCGATTATTCGACCCACGATTAACCGTCACATCGGTTAACCGACCGTTCTAGTAGGCAAATTTCGAATGTCCGCTAGTGATGAGATGCTACAATATTTGAGTATGTCTTGGCCACTTTAATATTATGTTTGTTAAAATTTTGCGTGTTTTAGCTGGCAACACTGGCTCGATCATGAAAGTGAGGCCAGTATTTCAACGAGACTTAATTTTTTAATTATGAGTGGGTTGTTTGTTTTGTGAGGAATAAAATAATTTAAAAATAATTTTTAAAAAATAATATCGACGATAATTATTTTTTTTAAAAATTTTGTTATGTTTAACATCGATGAAAATTCAACGTGAAATAGGTTAATTTATAGCGATATACTAATATACTAATTACATGGGATATAGTAATATACTATTGGCAAGCGCCCAATCCGACAGAGGGCGCTGTTTTTGAGCCAAGATGGCTGCCGAAACAGGTAAGGAACCGACCACGTGTTTGTTCAGTGTCTGAGCAGATTCAGTTTTTATCGGTGACGACTACTGCGAAGACCAAATGGAGAACAAATCATTGAGTTTATGTCAAATTCTAGACTATATCGGCGACAGGAAACGTTGTCTTGTAGAAGGTGAAGCCGTTTTGGATGCTGGACACATCGTATTTTGTAGATTAAACTCTAACAACAACACCAAAGTTCATGTTGTTGCTTTAGTATTGCAATCTCAGATATTGGAATTTTAATACATCTTAATTACAGGGAGAATGCACGTGCTAAGCGGGCCTGTCTGGTTTTTGTAAACATGTAATAGCATGTTTATTACACGTAAACAGGTGAGAAGTATTTAAATATTTTAAGCAGTATACACCATGCTCCAATATATAAACATAGATTTATTTATCATAATAATTAAAATTAGTGCCAATCTGAAGGTTGCTCTGCTGAGTCATTCAGCACTTGTACAACATAGGCCAATCAAAAGTTTGTAGCACACATTATGTTTTTTGTGTGTGTGTGTATGTCTCATATATCGAAAACGGCTTCACCTTCTACAAGACGTTTAATGTTGCCGATATAGTCTAGAATTTGACATACAGTAGAGCGTCGTTTATCCGAAGGTCTGTTATCTGAAACGTCGGTTATCCGAATGAATTCCAGTAGACAAAATTAAATTTTCGCTAGTGCTGTGGCACTGTAATCTTTGGCTATGTCTTCGGCTACTCAAATATTTTACGTTTTTGATACTAAATTAACTTCTGAAGTATAATTTTTTATTGTTTTTATAATTTTCAATATATTTATTTTCTTTGTACGAAATAAAAAAAATAATTTTTAACGATACAATAGAGTTCGTTAGGCTTAACATCGACGAAAATTCAACGCAAAGCGATACGCAACGGATAAAAATTTCAACACAGGATAAAATATATTTTTTCGTACATATTTGGTTATCCGAAAAATAAGTTATCCGAACAACCCCAGTTCCCAATTGAGTCGGATAATCGACGCTCTACTGTAATTAAAATTTTTGTCATTGTCATTCATGATTAATGCAAAGTTTGCGCCGCATTAGTATACACGATAGCCATCCCAATGATTAAAATATCTTCCTACAGTGCAAACAAGAATAAATTATGTCTCATATAAGCATTAATCTATCACTTTCCGATCACTGGACATCCTGAATAATCTTAAGTACAATCAATACACCAATTTTTCTCTGTTCTAAAATGAATTCCTCATTCAATTAATTTCATAAATGCTAGTCACTTTATAAGCGACTAGCATTTATGAAATTAGTTGAATGAAGAATTTATTTTATTGAAATAATAATTTTAAATTACCAAAATAAACACCACAATATATGGAAATATTAATAAATAATCACATATCAAGAATGATTTATTCATATTTAGTAGTTATATAATCTGAACTGCATTTAATAAATGTGATTATAATTTTAAAACGAATTAATTAGTAGCCATAGCAACCTACAGTAACAGTATGTAAAAATTTCATACAAACCAAGGAAAATTTTCTTGAAAGAAAGGTTGAATATTGGTAAACTCAAAACAATCATCTTTATTCAAGTAAAAAATGTCATCACATCGACAAAAACAACGTTGTATGGGTTACATGTTGGCTCCGATACTTAATTCAGCAAAGGTATTTGGTCTATTTTATTGGAATCCGTGTCCATGCATAGAAGAAGAAAAAACAGCAAAATCCTATTTACGGTCAGTATTATTTGAGTTGTACACTTCATTTGTAGAGGTATTTCTCTGGATGATGGTTTGCGCAACTCTGATGATGTTATACAATATCAATTTTTACTTTGTAAGATTTATGAAAACGTATGGAAATTACACATTGGAAGCATCGGTATTATACGCGTTTTTCACAGTATGCATTGCAGTACAGTTCAGTATACTGAAACGAAGGAAAATCCACTTTCATTGCATCGCCTGCAGTTATTCAGAGGAATGGAAAATAATCGACATCATAGAAGAGTACTCATTGCGCTTGTTATGTCTGTCATTCATCTTATTTATCACGATTTCTGTGGAGTCCGGAATTACATTTTATGCTGAAATTAAGAAGCAAAACGGATCAGACACAGAGGCATTTCTTGTGTCTTTTTTTTACAATTTATGGTCAATTTATTCTGCAGGTCAAATTTTTTATCTCGTTTCTATATGTTCAACGTTAATATTCATAATGGAGAAAAGATATCTGATGCTGTCCGAAGAAATGGTGGAAATAACTGTTAAGAAACTTTTCCTTCAGAAGATATTAGATGAAATCTTGCAAAACCAGATTGAACTTTGGGGATATTGGAAAATGATTAACGAAGAATGGGAATTTTTTTTGCCTTTTGTTTACACGTCTTTTCTCTACTCGACTTCTTTCGTTTGGTACGCAACATTATTTGTGAAATTAGACCCGATATTGAAAATTATTGTTGCAATAATATCGCTGCTTTATCTGTTTGGACTAATTACTATCTGCTGGGCTCTCTCTCATTTGACATCGATGGTATGTTATCATTACTTCTTGTTTGATTCCTTAAACTTTTATATTAATTTTTTAGATGTTATGTTAGAAGTTTTTCAATAATTAACGCATTTAAAAAATTATCTACTTATATTTATAAAAATAATTTTTATTATTCTTTTTATGTGTTATTTTTATGTTCTAACCTAAATTCCTATACTGTGTATTCTTCATAATTTGTTTATTCATTATTAAGATATTGAGGTCATATATTGATATAATGTATATGCGAGGTGGTCATAATATTTTAAAATATAGGAGTATTTAAAGAAACATATTAGCATTTTTTACTTTATTAATATATTGTTTATTACTTTAAATTTTTTATTAATACAATAATTTTATTAACACAATAATAATCTTTTTTAATGAAATCATAATTTTGTTTTAACAATTTACAAAACTGTATATAATTTATGTCAAAGTCTAATATTTTATAAATGTATGCTTTTAAAGTCTTGATTTTTAATTAATGTTTTTCATTGCCATTCTTAACGCTGACTATTGGAAATACTCGTTTGTCAAAAACATCACATTCATAAAGACGAGAACAACACTNCCCCTCTTTCCAAACTAATTAGAGAATTTTTACGTTTAGTCAAACGAACTATTTTCAACGTTTCTGGAATGTTTACAATCGTTCTATAATCGAACCAATATTCGAATTTTATGTTCGAATTTAATTCGAACAAAACATTCGAAATAAAAATCCACTTTCAGCCTCATAACTCCCGCACCCTTATAGCTATTGAGACGCAACCACTCCTATGCACGAATGGACACTTTGGGCTACTACCACATGCAAACACCATTCACGTGCGATGTGTAGTTTTCGCGAAAAAGTGAAATATAGGAACATACATTTCCCTATATTTCACCTTTATTATATATATATATATCAGTCGTTATTTTATTTTATTTGTATTTAATTTTTTTGTTCTATTTTATTTATATTCGAATGTTCTTAACCTGATGATGGCCAACAGATTTGGCTGAAAACATCTACATTTTCATTAAATCTTCTCAGCAAATTAAGGTGTTATGTTTTTTGATTTACTTATGCTGAGTGAGGGTACTTCAACCAATTTTGTCGATGTGACTGTTTGTCTCTCCTTTCTTAATGTGGAGAACAGAGCGAGGTATATGAAAATCGAGATAACATATGGACTGCAGCCCCAATTAATCTTAAAGAACTTTACCTGTAAAGAATTAATTATATGACCGGCATGACTCTGTTGCTAACAGAAAAAGTATGTTGTACAGAGGTAAGACGCGGCTAAAACATATTTTCAATTACATGACTTATAAAAATAATAAAAAAATTGCGGATAGGCAATGTGACGATGACACTATAAATATTCGCTCGTTTCTTTTATAATTTACATAAAAATTACGCTTTTCTAACAAAATTAATTTTTATAATGTAGTAAGAAAATGTAATTTAATTAACAATAATGAGAAAGTAGGCTGGTAAAACCCTAATTTTTTATACCAAATGAAAGTATACAATATCTGTCACAATACCAACCATATTGCTTTGTGAGTTGAATTTCTATACGAAATGATGACTTAAACATTTATTGCAATGATTTAAATAATTTGACAATTTATAGTTTAACTTAAAATTTTCTCTTCGAAACAACAAACAGTTTTCAATTGTAATAAATCATACCAATGGATATTTATGAACATATTAATTATATATCAAGGATGATTTAAAAACCTTTGGAACTTATATAAACTCAGCTCCATTTGAAAAATATATTACCATAGCAACCTATTATAATATGATAAATCAGTTTTCTTTATTGCGAATATTTTAAAATAATTTCCTTCAATCAAGTAAAGAAAGTAAACATAAGATAATTCATCTTAAAATTACAGTTATCGCTTAAAATTGTTTCTGGTAGGAAGAATTTCGATTAGTCTTTCGTAAACGATATTAAATCATTTTTCAGAGCATAATAAAGTCAGAAAGATGAGAAAATTCAATTAAAACTACTTTAAAGTTCGAATAAGTTATGCGTTGCCAATTAGTTCGTTTTATAGGTAATAAAAATGCTTTCAAATTTCCATACAAAATCAATATAACACTACAGCAACGCAACGTCATACAAAGACTTTTTAGCTGGTTGCAGTCGTTATATTCTGCCGGAATAGAATAATTCGTTTTATTCAAAGAAGAAATGTCACTACGACAAAAAGAACGTTGTATTGGATACATATTAGCTCCGATATTTAATTCAGCGAAGATATTTGGACTGTATTTCTGGAGTTCGTGCCGATGCAGGAAAGAAGAAAGTGGATATATTCGATCAATATTATTCAAATTATATACTTCATTTGTTGAAGTATTATTATGGATCCTAGCTTTTTCTTCTCTGATAAGATTGTACAACATTGATCTTTACATTTTCAAAATTAACAAGATGTTTGGAGATTATATGTTGCAAGCATTTGTAGTGTGTGCATTTTTAGCAATATATATTGCTGGGCAGTTCAGTGTTGTCAAAAGATGCAAAATTAATATTTATTGCGTCGTCAGCAGTTATCGAGAAGAACGTAAAATACGCCAAACGCTAGAAATGTATTCATTGAGTTTCTTATCTTTGTTATTTATCTTAATTATCGCAATTACTATAATTTTCGAAATTACATTTTATGTTGAAATAAAGAAACAAAAGGGAACAGACACAGAAGCATTTCTTGCGTCTCTTATTCACGCTTTGTGGTTTATATATTGTACGGGTCAGATCCTATTTCTTGTTTTTATCTGTTCGACAATGGTATTTTTACTGCACAAAAGATTCCAAAGGTTGTCAGAAGAAATAGATGAAATAAGTGGTTACAAATATTTCCTACAGGAAACGTTGCAGGAAATATTGCAAAATCAGGTTGAACTTTGGGAATATTTTAAAAAGATTAACGAAGAATGGGAAATTTTGCTACCTTTCTTCTACACTTGTTTCCTTTACGGAACCTTTTTCTTTTGGTACGCAACAATATTTGTTAAATCACACCCAATGATTACAATTTTCTGTGCAATAATATCGTTGCTTCTTGCGTTTGGATTAATTTCCCTTTGCTGGGCTCTCTCTCATTTCACATGTATGGTATGTGATTATTATTCAATTCTTAAAACCCAATAAATCAATGTGTTAAGGTTAGCTTTGTGACAAATTATTAATTTGAGTATTTTAAATTCTTTTACTTATAGTTATCATTTGTCGACAATATAAATAATTTACGCTATGTTTTATCTGTAAAAAAAAGTTTATATTTTCGAATTTTTATTTTGCCGCGAAAGTAAAAATTTCTCTTAATGTAATTATTTTTACGAATTGCATTTATTTTTCTAAATTCCCCATCTATTTTGTTGTATCTGTGTGGTAAAAAATAAAGTTTTAAAAAATACATTATTCTACAAATTTCTTTCTTTTCGAGAAACAGATTATGACACATATTAGAATTTTTCGCTAATTTATAATCTACGTTTAATTTTTTTTTACTGAGCAAGAGTTTGAGTAACGGGAGTTTTCAAATTTCCTAATATGCTTATAATTTTAATACTTATATGCAATGTACTTATGAAATGACTTATTCAGTCTTAATGTATCTCTACACCATATAATATTAAATATTTAATAAATAAGGTATGCGACATAATATTTATAAAAATCTTATTATACATTTTTCAAAAATAAAATTGCACCTCCAGAAAATGCACGTCGTAACATTCAATTTGCAGGAGCAGCAGAGTTTACAGAGATATACAACTGTGAGGACCCAAACGGGGTTCGAAAGAAGGCAATTAACGACTTTTTAACAAGACAAAATGTTCATTGTTTAAATCCGATCTTTAAGTTCGCTCTTTCGCACTACGAAACTTGACTCGTTTAAAAAGTCGTTAATTGCCTTCTTTCGAACCCCGTTTGGGTCCTCACACAACTGATTAACTTTGCGTACGCGTCATGTAGTGTTCAGTTTCTGGCTTTAAAGCTTATGAGTCGGTTCAAGCCATAAATGTTATCAGAGACGGTTTGCGGTAGCGGAAAGTTGAAAGACTTAAAAATTCGTAGACGACCAGTGAGCAGATTACCACTAATCATCGGCTGAGAAACGAAAGTGTAGTCTCAAGCTGTTTGTAAATGCACACAGTGGTCAAGTGTGTTGGGCACAATTTGAGTACCATGAAACGATATGTCACACGATTGATGCAAGAACATCTGCGAACATACTTAAAAGACAGTGAATTGGATTTGCCGAACGACTTTCGGAACTCTTCTGCCATGACACGACATCCGAAGCTACCTCTTACTATCCATGAGTGCAGCTGTGATCACTCAAATCATTCACAACTTGTTGCAAGATGTAGGGTACATGAATGGAAACCAACATTGGTGGAGTCATTAATCCCTCAACACAGGGCTGCAGGCTTAGCATAGTGTAATCGTCATGAAACTGGACAACTGAATGGTATTGTTTACAGAGGAATTCCGCTTCTTTCTTTAGAAAAGTGTACTGGTCCTCTGTCAGAATACCGGAAATGTACACCAGGGCTATAACTAATTGACAATGTTGCCTCCCCAAACCATGATGCTCCGTATGGGCTTATGTGACGTTCAGTGAATACAGCTGGAACAGCGTTTTTCGAATAATTTTTTTTATGGACTCAGAAGTTAAGGTTCTGTTGGACTCTTAGCAAATTACCTTCTGTTTCGTAAATCTCCTTTTTTTATACATTCAACAAATACAGGAGTTTCACATTTTTGTAATTTTATTTTCACTGTAGATAATACGAGTATTTTAGATGTAACAGCATATTAAAATTTCATTTTTTTTCAGATCTACGATAATTTCATAAGTATCGAAAAGATTTCTTCTGCAAATCTCCCGTTGACATTCAAATTTAAGGTATGTAAAATATATTATCACAGGTCATAAATAAGAAATGTTAGAAATATAGTTTTTCATTTACTTCTCTTCCAACGTTAAATGTGTCAATTTCTTAGAGAATTTACAAAGATTAACTTCACAAACAGATTTATTGACCAACGTCAAATTGGATAAACCTATTGTAAGCAGATTAATACTGTTAAATAATATTTCAGTGAACAATTTTGTCTTTCAGTCAGGATCTATTTTTTAATTGTGATAGTGTACAATTTTACGTCAATTTTACAATTAAACACTATTTATTCTAAAAAATCAGACAACATAGATTTCACTTCACATTATACATTTTATACGAAAGAAGCTGAGAATTAAAACATTTTATGGCATATAATTAACATTTGCAAATTTGAATTTTATTTTCAAATTATGTTAACTAATTTAATTAATTATTTTTCTAAAAGATAAACGATTTCATGAAGAGATTTGGAAAGATTCCCCTCAGAATATCCATTGGCGGATTCTTCTATATAAAACGGGATTTCTTGATAAGGGTATGTTTTGATTTATGTTTAAGTGTATATAAATATACTTTATTAATTAAATTATAAATCATCGCTGTTTGCAGGTGATAAGTTCCGTCTATTCGATATTCTCTTCCTGCATACAAGTGAGCGGAATTTTGAAAAAAGAAACAAAATGTACACTCAAATACGGAAATATTACACATTAAACTGAATTATTGTTTATACATGATTTATGAAAAAATATAAAATGTAGTTTTATAGCAGTTACAACGTTAAACCTCTAATAAGTATTTACATTTTGCACGAAATAATGTTATCACTTAGTACAACGGCTGTAGAAAACGTATATATTGATATAATTATTGTTAATATGTAGAACATTCCTAACTAATCGGTTTCATTATAACTTCACAAACACACATTCTATACTGATACAGAAGTTTTGATCGTTTTTTGAAAGTCACACACGTTCTTCTTTCTTATTCTTTAACATTGTTGCAGAGTCATACCATTTTAAGTATCTTGTGGCAATTTCATTAATTATTTATTAGAGAATAACATTACAACAAATTACGAAAAAAGTTGCATTCTTGTAATTGTTTTGCTCCAAATTATCCTAATTTATTGTGATTTTTGCAAAACTATAAAGTAAAATCACATTATTTTTTATTAACATTCAAACATTGTTATATTTCGTGATGTGCGATGCTTTTCAGTTAAAGATTACTGTTCACTTTTATCATTTCTCTATAAAATATGTTATTTATTTCTTATTGATAGATTGATAATAAATATATATATATATATTAGTACAGAAGCAGGTTAAGTCGTCTGCATGCGCTATTACTTTTATTTGAGTTCTACTCCCGGGAACTCGCAGACCTTCTATATGTTTATCTTCTTTTATTGTTCTGATTAATGTGTCTATTGCAGTTACAAAGAGCAGCATCGACAGGGGGCACCCTTGTCTGACTGACCTCTTTATGTCTATCAAGTCACTGAAACATCCATCTAGTAGTACCGTGCTACTCATTTTTGCGTAGCAAGTCTCGATAATTCTAATTATTTTTTCTCCTAGATCTAATTTTTTTAGTACGTTCATCATAAACTGGTGATCTAATCTGTCGAATGCATGGTCCATGTCTATTGTTATGAGGCAACCAGGACTATTCTTTTGGTTGATGTAGTCTATTGTATTTCTTATTAGGTGGATATTGTCGTGGATTTTTCTTTTAGGCAGGGCGCACGATTGTTCCGGGCTGATGATGTTTTTCAGCACCGATGAGAGGCGGGAGGATATTATTTTTGCCAGGATTTTATAATCTACATTTAGAAGTGTAATCGGTCTATAGTCATTTAACACAGTTGCATCGGCTTTCTTTGGAATTAGTTTGATTGTGCCTTTGTACATCGAGTGAGGGATGCCGTTTTTCGTTATTTCATTAAAGAGGGTGGTCAGGGGTTCGGCCAGCTGCTCGAAGAACACTTTATAGAATTCTTTACTTAGGCCATCTAGACCTGGAGATTTATTTTCGCCGAGTTCTTTAATTGCTTTCCAGCATTCGTTGGCTGTTATATTTTCTTCCAGCTTTGTTTTATCTTCGGGGCTTATCTGGGCTATTTTTTCCATGAATTTATTTTCTGGGTATGTAGCTACCGTGCTGTCTTTGCTATATAATTTTGTAAAAAACGACTGGCATTCCTTGAGTATTTCGGCTCTGTTATTTATAATTCCATTTTCTGTTTGTATTTGTCTCATTTTGTTTTCGTTTCTTGTGTTTTCTATTCTTATAAAATGTTTGGTAGGTCGTTCATTGTCTTCAAGGATTTGGGCTCTGGCTCTAATCGCTGCTGCTTCCACTTCAACTTTTTCTATCTCTTTGATTTCTTCTTTTATCTGTTTGATTTTATTTGTGTCCTCATGTGGCGAATTCATCAGTAACCTTAATTGTTTTTTTAGATGTTTTACGTTTGATTTCCTTTCTTGGGATTTTTTTGTCGCAGTTTTTATGAAAAAAGCTTTTATTTCGGACTTGAAACTGTCCCACCACAGCGCAATATCTTTTTCTTCTTGCTTTTGTATGTACTTTTCTATAAATTTCCTTGTACTCTCAATTACTTCTTCGTTTTTTAGCAGTTTATTGTTTAGTTTCCAGTATCCTTTGCCCCGTTTGCAATGGGGGAGGGTGTTGATTTTCATTGTTATCATTTCATGATCTGAGTAGCAACATGGTTCGATGTCTGAGCGTTTTATCGCTTCTTCCATATTGGATCGGATAAGGAACCTGTCAATCCTTGTTTTACATTTACTGGTTATATGCGTAAACTTTCTCTCGTTTGAATGTTGTTTTCTCCATATATCTATAAGTTTGTGGTTACTCATTAGTCTCTTTAGAGTTTCTGATGTTCTGCATGATGTTATATCATTTCCCCCTTCCTTGTCCAGTGCGTTATTCGTTATACAGTTCCAATCGCCTCCTGCGATAATATAATCCACCCCTGTCCCCACGTAATGGTCAAGCGAGCGAAAGAACTCTATCCTTTCCCCTGGTGTTACCGGGGCATATACGCTTAAAAGTCTAATTTTTTTGTCGTCTATGTGAATATCTGCGGTTATTATCCTCCCTTCCGCATCTCTTTCTGTCTTTTTGACTTGCCAGTCCGATCGTACAAATATTGCTGTACCTGCCGAATTTTCTTTCCCATAGGACCAGAGACAATTGTACAGTGGGAACAGTCTTTGTGCAATTCCCGTAGCATCTGTTTTATTGCTTACATGTGTTTCTTGGATAAAGACGAGGTCAAAACGCCGTTGTTTTATGGTCATTAAAAACGTATTTGTTCCTCTCTTTTTTAATCCATTAATGTTAATAGAGGCTATGTTAATTGCCATGATTGTTTTACAGGGGACAATTCTAATTTTCGTCGGTATCTGTTTCTTCCATGTACCATGTCTTCTCGCATTCTTTTTTTGTAATACTTTTTTCGTCGCCTTCTTTTGAAGGTTCCGATTTGGTATTGCTATCTTTGGTACGTTTTGTTTGTTCTAACTGTGTTTTTTTCTTTTTCCCGGGTATATTTCGTTCCTTATTTTCGTTGCTATTAGTGTCGGTTTCGCTCCCTTCGTTTGTATCGGGTTCTTTCTGCTTTTGTTGGGCATTTGCGTTCTTTGTGTTTCTTCTCGTTTTTCTTTTATTTTGTGATGTTATATATTCGTTTATCTTACTTTGTTCGTTTGCCTCCTGCTGCTTCGACACTTCTGCGGGGCATTCACTACACCCCTCATTCGTTTCCTCTCTTTTGTTCGATACTTCCGCGGTGCATTCGCCACCCTTCTCATTCGTTTCTTCTCTTTTGTTCGTCCCCTCTACTTGCTTCTGGCAGTTTTGGGTATCGTCTTTGTTATTGGTTAAGCCTCCCCTCAGGCGAGTGGCATATGTCGGTCCAGTACACGATATAGTGTCATGTCTAAAGCTTTTGCATTTAGTGCAAAATGGCGCCGTACATCTTTTTTTTATATGTCCATTTTCTCCACATCGTAGGCACCGTGGGGGTCGGTTTTTTAGCACTATTAATACGTTAAAGTTACATATCGACACTGTATGCGGAATCATGTCTAGTTGCATTCCTTTCTTTAACTTAAACTTAATTATTCTTTTCCCGTTGAATATGTGTTCAAGGCCTTCTTCTATGCTAAGTTCTCTACTTATTTCAAGGCTCTCAGCGAATTTCTCTAAGACTTTTTGTATATATATATCGGGTATTTCCAACGGGAGCCAGTGTATTTTTCCCTCTATTATTTCGTCTATAACTGGCTTAATTTTTCCTTTACTACCGGACACCTCAATTTCTTCTAAGTTTAAAATAGCATCTCTTACCTTTTTTGTCTTTAAGGTGATTATCCATTTCGATTTGAACTGCAGTGGACCTATTCCAATAATGTCCTTTGTTTCGATGATGTCTCTTAAAGCGGTAACAAAGTCCTTTCTGAAATATGGACCACTAAATCTTGGTAATTCTATTAAAACAGAGTTACCAAAGTCCACATGAGAACCCATTTCGAACTTTGATAAAACACCTAACACCTAACACCCTTACGTACTAAAATTGAGCTAATATTTTAAATAAAGAAGGCGACTACGCACACGTTGTGAACAAAGGGTCAGGAGCTCGTCGACCGCACGTCTTGCCCCTTGGCCCGACGCCGTTTCACTTCGGTGATCGGACGAGAACCGGTATTTTCAACGTGGTATGGCCGCTGTCAAATACAAATCGCCTTCACAGCATCACTTATCCGTATTCGCGCCTCCAATATCGCTTTTCGTCCTTCTTCCCATCATATTCCACCCTAAATACACTTTAAACCAAAGCGCATTGACAGGAATCGATGGGAAAAAAGTGACTTAAAAATTTACAATGTCAGTCAATTTCACTAACTCAATAAGACTTATTGTAATTTACAGCATCTGTCTACATATATGTAATATTTTAAATAATAAAAATTGGAAAAATCACACGAACAGTACTTTTATTGTCACATCGTATCAATGCCGGCTTGCAATTTCTCATTTATTGAATTTAAAATATATGCTAGCCTCCCAAATCAGTAGTTACTTGCCCCTGTACGTCATACTTTACCTTTAACAACAGAGTCGTGCCGGTCATCTATCTAACTCCTTTAAGGGGATATTTTTGAAAAATTGAAATGACGTGACTTCCGGTTTGCATCGGAAGTTCGTACATAGTCGGGGACTCGCCTTTCATCTATCTAACTTCGTTCTCGAGATAAAAGAAACACCGACGGAATTTGCAGTTTACAGTTTTTTTTTTCTTATTGAGTTTTGTTCGCTTGTCCTATTATAATCACGTAGCTTAACAGTAATGTCCATGATAGGTTATAAAAAATTCTTAAAGGGGTCGACTCGACTGTCGGAAAAGTTTGCAGTACTGTATTTGAAATTTTCTGATTCATCGTGATTCGTGTACATTTATTGCATTAGTTAAGAAATATTCCTATCGTGTTAATTTTATCTAAATTGTAAGTAAGAAATATATAAATATTTCATGTTCGAATGCAGAGAAAATTTATGATACAAGATTTTAATTAAGATAAAAGTTTCAAAGTCAGAAATCAATATTATGAGAAAATATTCAATTATTAAATATAGTAATTTTAACCTTCGATATATAATTTAAAAAATCGGTCTATACAAATTACACAATTCTGTCGTTTGTTATAACACAAAGTATTTGTGGAATTAGAGAAATTATAATTAAAGCACAGACAAATAAACATTAAAATCGTGAGCGGTTATATAAATGGCTATATCGTTAATGATTAAACTCTATCCGCCATGAATTCGATTGGCTATGGTTGTGGGAACAAGAAAAGATTTCAGATCCTAGAACCTACAAATTGGGTTTGAATTCGGATTTTTTGTCAACTATCTAATAGAAACTGAGGACTATTCAAGATTCTTTTACGTATTTAATAATCAGTGGCGTATCCAGGATTTTGAGAATATGGATGCTGCTCGAGACAGATTGGGAAGACACCAAGGCACGTGTCCTCAATAATTTTTTACAAAATGCTACTTAATTAAACGTGTTGGTAGACTTAAGCTCTGTACACACTAGGCGTTTTTCAACGCGCGTTTAACGCCGAGCTAACGAGCGCATTAGCTCGGCGTTCGACGAGCGTTAGTTCGGCGTTAGCACTGGCTCAGTTTGGAAATAAACGTGAAAGTAATTGATTGTGTGTGCTTCTCCATCGTCGCTATAAAAGACGTTGGCAGACACAAAGAGAATTTTGGGTGCACCCAACCGCGCGTTTTAATTATGAAAAATCTATAAACGAGCGCTTAACGTGCGCTTGGCCAAAAGCGCGCGTTTGAGTGTGTACGGCTACATAGAACTCTTGGTTCTTTAAAACGCGCGTTAAACGTTAAAAAACGCCTAGTGTGTACAGGCTCTTAACCAGAGACGACTTGGTTTCACAACGGATTGCGTTTTATGCTTCAAAGTTATGTTCGAACTTTGAGACGAATTTTTGTCGAATTTACCGTTCCAACTATGAAATGTTGGAAGTTAGAGTTGTTCGAAGCACGATACAACATTGTATTTTTCTTGAAAATAGCAGGAAATATGAAAATGACCCTTTTTTTCTTCAAAGAACAATTGCATTTGTATTGCTGATTTGTTAACAATTACCGAAAAGGCTCGTTGCCAAGTTGTTGTCATCAATGACACTCAACATACCAGTAGCGTAGCGTGAGTGTCAGTCACCCGGGGCAGAGGAAAATTTCGCCGCCACTTTATTTAGGTATCTCAATTTAAAAGACTAAAATTCAGTTTCATCACAGAATAAGTAATGAAAACTTCCGTGCTCATTTCAATCGGTCCGAATCGTAGGTGCGACAAAAGTATGAAATAAAATGGTTCAAATTTTTATAAGATATTGTTATTATTTATTGTCAAATTTTGCCGCCCCACTACGCTACCTACTGATTCGAGTACTTACGGGCAATTTAAACGGGCTGTAAAATTTTTTGTTGCGATTAGTTGTGTGTATTTTTTTTTTATTATTATTGTTTCTCTTTTCTCTGTTTTTTTATTGTTTTGTTGATTGTATATTATATATATGTCTGTATCTTTAAATTGGTCGTTAAAATTTTGAAAATACAACAATTTAATTATTGTTTTAGATGAATAAAAAATATCAGATATATTTTTGATGGAATAAAAACTTTACGGATAACTTTATAGAAATCGGCATTTATTGTTAATTGGTATCCGGGTTGTGTCAGACGTATTGTAAAGTTTATCGTAAAAGCAAAATATTAAAATGATAAATTGGTCGTTAAAATATTGAAAATACAACAATTTAAGTATTGTTTTAGATGAATAAAAAATATCAGCTATATTTCTGATGGAATAAAATTTTTTCCGTTCTCTTTCTTTGAGTAATCTGAAATGAATCTGAATTTTGAATTTTATTAGTTTCAATTTTCTGCGTAAAATATATAGAAATCCTGGGCTGTCAGGCCTAATACAAGACGAATGGCATAAATTTATTCTCAATTATAAGCTGTTTTTAAAGTTTTCACGATATCCTTGTGAGGACCCGAAAACACTCGGAACAACGCGAAGTTATAAAGCAATTTTATAAAATGATTACGTAAGATTGTTGGTATAAAGACGTGGAAAATTTCCTGTCCGTATAACGAAATGCTCGATATAACGAGAAAAAAGAGATTGTAGTTCTCGTATTTAACTCTCAACAACGCCCCGGGGCAATCTACCTCCGAGCAGACTTCAGGAGATTATCACCTGCGGGACGGAACCTTCCACGGAAAGGAGAGGATCCAGGAAATTTTACTTTTCCCAACAACGGAAGAGTTTTGATATTGTAAGTATTTTTTTGTAACAATAAGTCGGGATTATTATTATGTAACTGTGAAGTTTATCTCTGGATAATTCGCTCCCACATACGATCCGGAACTACTCCGTCATTCTGACATTTTAGCGCGAATCGGCAATTTTACATGGTCGTTACAACAGATGTAAAACTATTGGCCGAATGGCCGAACTGTTAATATGGAGACTCGCCGCTCAGGCTGCCCCGAAATCGAATCTGGATTGTAAACAAACATCGGGAATTTTTCGGGGTGGCCCATTCTGGATATGTCGTTTTCCGCTCCTCACATGTCATATTGAAAGTTCAATGGACATCCGTTAAGACATACAAAGCTATTAATTTCATAGCGGTATCAAAGTTATTTTCAAAATTTATTAATAAATGATATGAAAGTCGTTATAGTTGTCGGAAGATATCGATATTTATTAGAATAACCAACTCGTAAACAGTACGACTTTTTATATTTGATGAAAACAAAGACGTCAAATTTTTACCAAAGTACAAGTTTTATGACGTATTCGTACCAACATTTATTTGGGAAGCGGTTTAGCTATGTTAAAAGAAAGGATAGTTTTATTTATAAGTATTGTTAGGTAGCATTTATTAGTTGCTTAAGACGTCGACTTGTTACTTCAAACAGGTGTATTTTTTTGTTTTATCGTGTATTTGTAGTTTTCTAAAAATAAATCCGTTTTTTCCCATGACAATATATGATGTTTGGTCAAATTTCATTTGCAGAATCTGTATACGCTGAGAGTTCTAAATATTTTTTATTTATAAATAAATATTTAATTGCAAAGAAATCACTTCTGAATCAGGTTCGGGATTCGATTTCCTGGAGTAAACAAGAAAATATTAATTGCTACTTTGGAGCCCACTCGGCCTTCATTGTAATAAGTACGATACATTTCTCCCTTGATTTTTTATACGGAAAAAACCTTTATCTGTAAATGTTAAAATTTAACTTTTCGTTAAAATTGTTAAAATCCTAGAGTTAGGCCAAGAACGTGTGATCTAAATACGATATATCCATTTTACTAGACCTACCTGTTGTTTGAAATTTAGCACCTATGGCCGTTCATAAACTTTGTTTAAACACAGTGTCTTTATACGTGACACTTTTTTTTGGTCATAAAGACACTGATGTGGTTGAACGGATTCAATAGTCTTCTGTTTCATTTATTTTTCGTTTCTCGGAGACCGTCACAATTTTAGGGCTAACCGCTATTGCCACCATTATTACAATAAAAACCACGTGTTTACTTTGACGTTACAAAACAGACTTCTCTTTATTGGAGGAATTTTGCCGTAAAAAAAGTAGACACGCTCTACTCTTTTTTCAGTTATTTTTCAGAAAAATTTTTACGCCGAATTTTACGCATGTGTGTTCCTTGCCTTAATTATCCTTTTTTAAAGCACCTGTATTTAGGTCATACCGATACATGAGAATAAAAAGTCAAAAATCGACATAGAAAATTACCGTACGATCATTATCAACCTCGTGCTGTTAAAAATAATAGAAAAAATCTATAAAAATCTCATGCTGATAAGCAAAGTTTTCCTGTGTTATACTGTTGCAAATAATAGGCTCCAATCATGTCTTGATAATTTTTAGCATTCCTACGACCATTTATATCATCCATTTTTATTTATCTACTGTAAAACAGCTACCTAAATGATATCTTCCCCTTTCAGTCGCAGCGAGAAACGACATAGCGTCCCGACTCCCGTCGGAACGTCGCCCCGTTCAGCGCAGCGAGGGTCGATATTAGAGCCCCGACACCGGTAGCGATAGTACTCTATTTAACTATAAAGTAGAATAAAATGACTCACATTATTAATTGTATTCTGATCTTTCTCGAATTTGCCAATTTTGTTGTGACTTTGTTCATATTTTGCTGCCGTCATTTTCGAAATCCTCGGAAATTTGTTTTCATTGGAATTTCTCGAATTCCTCATTTCTGTTGTTAGTCTTCGTTTTCTTTCTTTATTTCTTCTTAATTTTTATTCTAAACTTTTCAAAAAGACATAGAATTGAATGATTTCAATTAAAATTTTGAAGGAAGATTCGACGAGGACGAGTTCAGCAATGATTTAATTTGATTGTTGATCTGTTAACAATTGTTTAAATATTGCATTGTTGTAATGACGTCACGAATGACGTCGATCGTCGTTTAGTTTTATAATTAATACAAAATTTAGATTTTTGAAAAATAAAATATTTTATTTTATTTATGCATTAATCTATCAACTTATATATAACTGGAATGCTTTAAAAGAAGAATACAAAGATTTGAGTCAGTGGCGTAGCGTGGGTGTCAGCTGCCCGGGGCAGAGGAAAATCTCGCCGCCCCTTTATTTAGGTATCTCAATTTAAAAGACTAAAATTCAGTTTCGTCACAGAATAAGTAATGAAAATTCCGTGCTCATTTCAATCGGTCCAAATCGTAGGTGCGACAAAAGTATGAAATGAAATGGCTCAAATTTTTACAAGATATTGTTATTATTTATTGTGAAATTTTGCCGCCCCCTAAAAGTGCCAGCCCTGCCGCCACCACGAATGTGTCCTAATAAGCGCAAATTTAATTATCATTGCTATTCAGAATTTGCGTATGATTGATATCGGATGTGACAGGAAAAATAATTGCAGAATTTTCCATATAATTTGGTGGTTTTTTTAAATTCTTTCCGCCCTGTGGGCACTATGGGCACCATTATGGGTTCGGCCAGGCACACATTTCCGGGTGGTGAGGGACTGGGCCCGACATATCCAAACAGACCACCCCTGAAAAATTCCTGAGGTTTTTTCAGCCCGTTCGGATTCGATCCCGGATCCCCCAGAGCGGTAGGCTGCCACCTCGATCCAAAATCAAATTTTAAAAACATCTCTTTTGCTAAAAGAAAAGAAACTTTAATTTTAAAATTCGTTTTAAATTACTAAATAAATATATAATTATTTTATTAAATCCAAATTTAAAAAAATTATTTTATAAAAAAAAATTATGACAAATTTTAAAACAACGCCCCAAATTTATTAGTGTTGCCAGATGCGTCAGTAAATATTGACGAATGATAACGCTCGTTACGTAAAACGTCAGAAGAGTTTACAAATCGAGCGAAACGCATTTTATCAATCTTAATTTTTAAATATTTTTGGTAATGATATGAATCATTTTATAGAGATGCATTTAAATAACTCGGACGAAGAAATGTATTACGAGCGAGAGAACGACGATAAAACTCGTCACGATCAATGGGTGCGATTGAACGTCGGAGGGACTTACTTCTTGACAACCAGAACCACTCTCTGCAGGGATCCCAACTCCTACTTGTATCGCCTGTGCCAAAATGACCCCGACCTCAACCCCAAAAAGGTAAATTCTGCCAATGTTTTTGTATAAATTGATGTGTCTTCAATAATCGTTATCTCGTTTATTGATGTTTTTATGTAAAAATCAGTAGAATTGCAGTCCTGAATGAAGACTTTGGACCTCATATTGGTACGATGTAAACCCTGAATGAGGGATTTGCCACCCCTGAGTTATAGACCCCTCTGAACGAGCAAAAATGTCAATGGAACCATACCTGTATGTATTTGCCTCCAAAGGTCAGATTTACCGTTACCGGTACTACTGCCTATTCTCTATGCGTGTCATTCGAGACGAGCAATGTTCTGCATATAGTTGTGCACTTCGGTGTGAACCGTTGCTCGCACCGAAGTGTTCGCATGGGGTGTAAGCTCTCGCAGTCCCCCTGAAACTGTATAATGTTGAGTATTCTGAGAACGGTCGAGTGGGCCAGCATAGTTGCCTGGGGATAAGTAGTCAATGCAATAGTCTGGCAGAACAATGCAACTCCCAATCTGGGACCAAAAGTAGGCCAATTTTTGGTGGCAGTATCTCACCGAGGGTTACATGTAAAGGTTCCTCTGACATTTTGCTCCTGTGGGTATGATCTTGGTTCTGATAAAGTCCCGACTGTCTCGTTTGGAGGTAATTATACCCCAAAATTTTAGACTCTCTCTAGATTACCAAAAAGTCAAAGGAACCTTATCTCTAACTGTGACTCTTGGTGAGACATTTGCCTCCAAAGTTTTCGTGACTCAAGAAGGGACACCAGAAGGGGTGTAATTCTTGGGGCCTGGAAAGGCTTTGCTGGCCAAAACATCTGCAGAGCTATGTTTTTTTTTACATTATCTCATTTGTGTATCCCCTTTTCTTGTACCTTATCTCCTTTTCCACATTGCCTCTGCATATTTTCTCTTCTGCTCATATCTTCCGGACTTGCCAAGGTCACAATTGCCTTATTCAGAACTGTATTTGTACCTAAAAATATTATTGTTAGGATGGGTTTGTGGTATATCGAATGCAAATAATCCAGTAAAGATGCCATTCTTCAAAGCAATCTGGCTCAATCTACATCTCCCAGTTATCTCAATAACAAATTTGGTGGATGATTGAATATAAATCTAATGTGGTGTCCTCAAACTCCTGATGCATGATAATTCAGATTGGAATATTGGGGAAGAGAGAATTCCCCAACTTTGCCTTCCCCCCTCTTTCCAGTTTCATAGCTATCAACAAATTATCAGGGCTATGGGGGTAAACTGAAAAAATTATGACTTTTACTCTTTTCTGGCCAGTGCTGGATCTATTAGTTTAGAGTCCAAGTGTAAAAAAAGCATGATGAAAGTGAAAGTATATATCATATATACTGCATCTGAGGATTGCTGATTAAGCTCAGGTGGTTTAGCCAATATATAGTCTTCCTGAGCCATGGGTCTTTCTCTCTTTCCATCTTATAGGCATTAAGAGAGTTGTTTTAATCCTACCCATCATGTATTTGGTCAAGCCACAGGCCATTTGGGAGGTGAAGGCATGGGATGGGGCTTAACATATCTGGGATGGACTACTTCCTGGGGAGTTGATTGCATGGACTCAA
The DNA here is from genome assembly GCF_000671375.1 of Centruroides sculpturatus. Lineage (NCBI taxonomy): Eukaryota > Metazoa > Arthropoda > Arachnida > Scorpiones > Buthidae > Centruroides > Centruroides sculpturatus. The sequence continues at coordinate 420,943 of NW_019384945.1, read as the reverse complement.
TTTCAGATTTATAGAATGGTAAGCCAGTGTCAGAACCACCTTGGTCATCTCACCATCCTCTCAACTTTATCTTACGATGATTGAAGATTTAAAAACAATTATCAGAGATCTGTTTAGTGAGTATAATTCAGTCACTACTATTATGCTAGCTTTATGAGTACTGTAATAAATAAACCCAGAAAACATGAAGAACCATCAAAAATACAATAATTTAATAACAAATGTATTAATTGTATTAAATAAACATCATCAGGTTATATAGATCAAACACAGAACTGAATATGTACTGATATTTAAATATGTGAGCTTAATTTGTCAATATGAAAGATGTCATTCAGGAGAATTTGAAAAAATAATTTTAATTTTTGTGAAGAATTGAGGAAAATATATAGATAACTTCCATTGTCTCTACTAAGTTAAAATGGTTACCCAAAACACAAGAATTTTTTATTAAAGTTGACAAATATGAATGTTTGTGCTGGATGTGAAATGATTCAAAGCTACTGTAATTAGGAACAAATAAAACCTTGCTGTTTTTTTAATTTCAATTAAAAGTTTTCTAATTTATTAAATAATTAGGAAAATCAAATAATCATTAATTGGAATTTTTGTCAAATAATACTTGAATTAATATAAACATTTTAAATGTAAATAACAGGTACCCTTTCTGATAAGAAGAGATTATGCTCCCAAAATGTGTATGTGGATATGGGAAATAACAAAAGGCGTTCAGTGTTATGAAGTGATATTTCACATAGAAAGAAACAAATGTTGTAATATTTATAAAATTATGATAATTTTACAACTGAAAATGTTTGCTTTTTTTCTAAAATTTCTTCACACTTGTTTATTCATTACTTTTTAATTTTAGGATGAAACCGGAGCTTACTTAATTGATCGAGATCCAGACTATTTTGGTCCAGTACTTAATTATTTACGACATGGAAAGTTAGTTATTAACAAAACTTTAGCCGAAGAAGGTAAAGCTAAGAAAACTCTTCATTAAGTATACTAATAATTATATAATATATTTACTCTATATGTCCACAGATATGATGAGGTATAATTTTTCGTGAAAGTTTTATAGTTTTAGCATATATCTGTCCTATAAGACAACTCCCAAACTATCAACAGCCTATGAATTTAGTCTAGCTCAGCGATCATCATCTGAATAATAATACTGTATAGCATATACAGAATTATGTCCTATTCGTAATGTTTTGAATGAACAAATTTTATTTTCTCCCATCTGGCAGCACTTCCTTGCTATTGTTGCAAACATTCGCATTGATTCAGGCATTCGGGTAATGACCTTGACTATTCACAAAAACATCGCATGGGCTATTCTATTTTATTGACATACCCTACTCTCTACTAGTAAATAATTGTGGTTTTTCTGTTTTTTTATATTGATTTTAATTTATATAAATTTCAATGTAATTTTTTTTGTATCTGTCCTATAAGACGACCCCAGATATTGGGGGCTTTTTTTTTTATGACTCAACTATCGTCTTATATGTGGAAATATGCGGTATTTACACTCTTTCTAATCATCTTAATTTATGTAAATTATTAATATTTAATACTGATACATTTCACAATAATACAGAATTAAAATTTGATAATCTTAATAATGTGTAATCACATTATTAATAATCATCGCATTTAATTAGATCTGTGAAATTTCAAATAAAATGAGTTTAACCTATATAGAATGAAAGCAAATCAACTTCATTATACACAAGTTCATATATGGAGGGTGTTCATGCAAATTTGAGATAATTTTCAACAGCTTGTGAAAAATAGGTTGGCAGAATCATCAAAAATGTTGGCAAAAATGGTCGGCAGCATTAGCAGATGAGAAATTTGTATTGTGCACTAAGCCAAATCTGCAAGAACCAAGCAAAATATACACAAAGTTTAGAAACTAATTTTGAGACCTAACTCACTCACGTCAAAGAGCTATTACAAAAGCATATAAAATGGAAAATATGAGAATAGTTAAGGAATAATAATAATAATAATCACCAAGATCTGGACTTTATTATTAGGAAAAAAAAACAAAAGGATGTAGGCTAACTGCTGAACAGTGTGCAAATTGAAAGAAAAATGCAAGGAAGCTTTATGGAAACTATTTAGCTATTAATAGATAGGACAGAGTACACAGTCACTATAGATGAGGTTTACATCTACTTAAACTACTGCAACAGGGAATGGAAGATAATGTATGCTAAATAAGAAAATGTTCCTGATGAGTGGCTGGTTCACTGCATTGAAAAATGACAAAAAGTCTTCACAGTCACAATCACAATTTACAATCATGGGATATTAAGCTGTCAAGCTATACTACTGATCAGAATTCCAAAAAATGTTAAACTTAATGCAGAATTCTATGTGGAGAGAGTGTTAAAGCCATACTTAGAAAGAAGTTCTAATACTGTATCCTGGTTAGCTCCACAAAATTACAGTTTATAATGACATGGCATACAGCCAACTTTACGACTGCATATCATGAAAAGCTGAAAGTTTCAACTAGCAGCAACTAAATTGCAAAAAGGGACACACCTGTGAAGTCTGATATATTGCCAGTGGATTTCTATGGCTTTGGTTTTTCAAAGTGAAACCACTTTCTTAGGAAAGCCAATATGGTAGATGGTCTCTGGGAAGTTTTCTAGGACAAATGGTACAAAGTTACTTGGGAGAAGTGCATGGAAATCTTTAATGCTTAGAAAAGGAGGTGCAGAACTATTAGTAGACTTCATATGCAACACATTAAGTAGACCAAGACTGTTCATCACAAAGTTTTGAGAGATAAAAATTAAGAAAATTGTTTCAAATTTTCATGAACACCTTTCATATTATTACAAATTATTTTTTGATTCACTTCAACTTATGATATTATTGTATTACATGGGCTATATTAAAGCAAAATTTAGGGCTTGAGATTTTGAACATTTTTATATTTTTTCTTTGTTTTATCTTCTTTTGAAGCTTATATGACTGCTATCACTAGCCAAGTGGTCGCCAACCAGTGGTCCATGGACCAATGATGATTCATAAGAAAATTTTCACCAAAATTTTCTCATGAAGAAATTTGTACATTGATTACAAAGTTATATGAAGTATTTTAAGACAATTATATTGAAGACAAAGTTATATGAAGTATTTTAAAAGAAATGCAAAATGCTTGGTTACTTTTTCTTATTCATTAGTTTTAGATTCAAATATAAAAAAATCCAAACATGAAATGACTGTTATAAATAAATAATAATGTCAATAAATACTGTAATGCTGTGAGTGCAATTGTTGCCCTTTGTGGAAAAGAGCCAAGAATCCATAAACTTATTTCAAACAAGCAGCAACAAACTTCATATTAATTTGTTATAATTAAACAAGTAAATTTCATATTAATAAAGTAAAATGGATATATAATGGATTTAAAATCTATAATGTTTGTATTGTTAAAAAGAATTATGATAGTGGTCCACAGGATTCAAAATTGTGAGTTTAGTGGTCCACGAGGTCATAAAGGTTAGCGACCACCGCACTAGGCGTTCTGAACAAACAGAATGGTTATTATGTGAATTATTGCTTCTATGTGCTTATGAAGCATGGTAAAAAAGTCTTTTATTGATGATATGAATTAAAGTAATGTGATTTTAAAATACAGTGGGTGATCAGTTAACGAACATAATCTGTTCCAAGATTTTGTTCGCTATCCGAATTGTTCGTTAACCGATTATCGATTTACCATAGGTTTCTATGGGAATTTAATTAATTCGTTCTAAAGACCCCAAAAAATAAAAATTATATACTTTCTTACTATGTTTATTTATATGTAATAATAAAAATACATACACACACAGTCTTGCATTTTTATTAGTCATGTTTTTNGTACATTTTATATTTATTATTATAAAATAGCAAAAAGCTTAATTTTGAGAGTAGGGATGAGCTTTATAAAAAACTAGTAAATGTTAATAATGAGCAGTCTTCTTTAGAGAGGTTGCGGCCCAAGTACAAACATTACTTGCACATTGCAAGCAGAAGTACATGGTTTACATTTTAACTCCAAGAAAAAATTGTTGCAGCACATGTTCACAACATCTCGTGACTCAGTGAACGTCACATATTGACTCATGAGAAATTTGTTGGAAAAATGGCGGATACATTTAACATCGAGGGTTACCAGCAAAGGTAAATAAACAAATTAAACTATTTTAAAGTATTTATAGGATGTTTAATAACACAAAATAATTATTTTTAATTAGCGTGATGTCTCCTACCGTACATCGGATGGTAGGACTATCTCATACTCATGTCAAGGGAAATAGTGGCTTATGTAAATTTGAAAGCAGCTCGGAAAATTAATGTTTAGAAAATTTACAAAAGTATTATGTTTTTGATGGTAGAAGATGCCATAGAAGAACAAACCAACCTTAAGATAAGCTATTATGAAGGCAAATATATGTAAATTCTGTAACACTTCATATCACTTGCTAAAAAATTGAATAATTAAATAATTTCTGGATTAAAATCGTCTGTTTCTTTATAGTATTATTCATAAATGCTTAAATAATCATTATTTTTATAAAATAGGTCATAATTTTAACCCCAAACACAAAAAAAAATGAATAAGTTTAAATCGATCTTCTACTTGCCATGCTAGACGTAATGAATGCCATTATCAACTGTCTAGAGTTGCCAGATGGCAGCGCTCGACCGTCTGCCATTCATGTTTTGGGCTGAATACGACGGCTGCAACCTCTCTATTATATCCAACCACTCAGAAGGGAATGATGCATCATATCTTCAATTTCCTCACTTCCTCAACCTTTAACCACCAAAATTTAATAACATCAGTTCCTCTTATATGCAAGATACCATGCCAAATTTCATATCTTAATTCCACACACACACATCATACACACAACAATACATCACTGAATTTTTTGACATTTTTGAGTTCAGGAGGTCTCAAAACAGGAAAGAAGTAAAAACATACTCACTGCACATAGTGTTGACATCATAGGTAAGCAAAGGATCTTATCTTTCTTTAGAAAGAAACTGGTTGACAACATGGTTTTTCAGTTTTCAATGTATTCCAAAAAGTGTTTGCTAACCATTCAAGAGATGCATTGTGCTCAATGGAACAGGTGCATGATTTTGGTTTTGTAAAAAAACTACAAATGCAGAATTATAACTAAACAACACAAAAAAGTTAAGTGTTAACCTGGAACAATTTTTGAAAGTTCTTTAAGAAGAAAATGGTTTCATAGTTTCGACTTACAAGGAGAGGGATGTCGGGTCTCTGATTCAAATAAAACTTGGTAAGCATGTAGCCCTAAACACAAACAGCTCCTTGTCCAAAAAATAGGACCCACTTCTCAAGCATTTCTGAGAAATGGGCCTCTGAAAATTCACTGTAGCTTATGTCTTTGGAAGTTTCATGTCTCCTGGAAACAGTGGTAACTGAGTGAATAAGATGCTAAGTACTGGAGCTACATGGTGTAGATTCAAACTTTTATGATTTTAGTTTTTTTTTGTGTTAAACAAAATTATTTTATTATTTTACTATATCATTACCATTATTATTACTATTATTATTCCTCATCTGTAAAGCTTAAAAAAAAGATATTTAAAAATTGTGACATCATTTTTTGTTTAGCAAAAAAGAAGTCTGTAGATTTAACCTTTATATCATTAAATATATTAAGTTTTTATTCTTATTAATNGGATATCTCCCCTGTCAGTCGCAGCGAGGGGCGACATAGCGTTTCGACTCCCGTCGGAACGTCGCCCCGTTCAGCGCAGCGAGGGTCGATATTAAAGCCCCGACACCGGTAGCGATAGTACAGTACTCTGTTTAAACTATAAAGTAGAATAAAATGACTCACATTATAAATTGTACTGTATTCTGATCTTTCTGGAATTTGCCAATTTTGTAGTAACTGCGTTCATATTTTGCTGCCGTCATTTTCGAATTCCTCGGAAATTTGTTTTTGTTGGAATTTTTCGAATTTCTCAATTTTATTGTCGGTTTTTGTTTTCTTTCTTTGTTTCTTCTTAATTTTTATTCTAAACTTTTCAAAATAACATAAAATTGAATGATTTTAATTAATCGAAAATTTTGAGGAACGATTCGACCAGGGCGAGTTCAACAATGGTTTAATTTCATTGTTGATCTGTTAACAATTGTAAATATTGCATTGTTGTAATGACGTCACGAATGACGTCGATCGGCGTTTAGTCTTATAATTCGTACAAAATTTAGATATTCGAAAAATAAAATATTATATTTAATATTTTATTTATGGAAGTTTAAATGACACGGATAACTTTATAGAGATCGGTATTTATTGTTAATCGGTATCCGGGTTTTGTCAGACGTATTGTAAAGTTTATCGTGGAAGTTGAATATTAAAATGATAAATTGGTCATTAAAATAAAAAAATATCAGATATATTTTTGATGGAATAAAAACTTATTCGTTCTCTTTCTTTGAGTAATCTGAAATTAATCCGAATTTTGAATTTTATTAGTTTCAATTTTCTGCGTAAAATATATAGANTGCACAATCTTTCCATTAGATATGCCATCTGCATACTGAGAGTTTTAATGCTGTTATATGTAGGATAGATACAGAAATACTAAATTTAACCAAAAAAGTTGGTTAAAGTCATTAAAATAAAAAATATCAGATATATTTTTGATGGAATAAAAACTTATCCGTTCTCTTTCTTTGAGTAATCTGAAATGAATCCGAATTTTGAATTTTATTAGTTTCAATTTTCTGCGTAAAATATATAGAAATCCTGGGCTGTCAGGCCTAATACAAGACGTATGGGATAAATTTATTCTCAATTAGAAGCTGTTTTTAAAGTTTTCGTGATATCCTTGTGAGGACCCGAAAACACTGGGAACAACGCGATGTTATAAAGGAATTTTATAAAATGATTATGTAAGATTGTTGGTATAAAGACGTGGAAATTTCGTGTCCATATAAAGAAATGCTCGATATAACGAGAAAAAAAAAGATTGTATTTCTCGTATTTAACTCTCGACAACGCTCCGGAACAATCTACCTCCGAGCAGACTTCAGGAGATTATCATCTGCGGGACGGCATTTTCCGCGGAAAAAAGAGGATCCAGGAAAGTTTATTTTTCCCAACAACTGAAGAGCTTTGATATTGTAAGCATTCTTTTGTAACTATAAGTCGGAACCATAATTATGTAACTTTGAAGTTTGTCTCTGGATAATTCGCTCCCACATACGATCCGGAACTACTCCGTCATTCGCGAATTGGCAACCTCACATCGTCGTTACAACAGATTTAAAACTGATGGTCGAATGGCCGAGCTGTTAATATGGAGGCTCTCCGCTCGGGCTGCGCCGAAATCGAATCCGGATTGTGTACAAACATCAGGAATTTTTCGGGGGTGGTCCATTCTGGATATGTCGTTTTCCGTTCCTCACATGGCATATTGAAAGTTCAACGGACAAAGTTCCTTTGACAATATATGACGTTTGGGTCAAATTTCATTTGCAGAATCTGTATACGCTGAGAGTTCTGATATTATTTATTTATAAATAAATATTTAATTGCGAAGAAGTGACTTCAGAATCAGGTTCGGGATTCGATTTCCTGGAGTAAACGAGAGAATATTAATTGCTACTCTAGAGCCCACTCGGCCTTCATCGTAATGAGTGCGATACATTTCTCCCTTGATTTTTTATACGGAAAAAACCTTTATTTGTAAATGTTAAAATTTAACTTTTCGTTAAGTGGCAAGTAATATGNGTTTTTTCCCCCTGACAATATATGTTTGGTCAAATTTCATTTGCAGAATCTGTTTACGCTGAGAGTTCTGATTATTATTTATTTATAAATAAATATTTAATTGCGAAGAAGTGACTTCAGAATCAGGTTCGGGATTCGATTTACTGGAGTAAACGAGAGAATATTAATTGCTACTCTAGAGCCCACTCGGCCTTCATCGTAATGAGTGCGATACATTTTTCCCTTGATTTTTTATACGGAAAAAACCTTTATTTGTAAATGTTAAAATTTAACTTTTCGTTAAGTGGCAAGTAATATGGCGATAAAATATTTACAAACACAACTTTAAATCACGTGATTTTTTTCCGTGGAAATTTTATTATAAGTTCAAGTGTGCCTTGAGATAAAAAAAGTTAAGTAGCAAAATGGAACTAATAGAGTTGTATTCCATTAAATCTCTAAATAAAATGAGAAATTATTTATACCCATCACTCATTTTATGATATTGATTAGTTTGCGGAACAAAAACGTTTTTTCCCTTCTCATAGTAGGGAATGTTTAATTCCTTCCAAAAAGTTATGAAGGCAATATAAACGTATTTGACGGCTGGATGGCCGAGCAATTAGGGTGGCAGCCAACCGCTCTGGAAAACCCCTGATAGAATCTGGACAGGTAAAAAAAAATCCAAGAATTTTCGGGGTGATCCATACGGATATTGTCGGGCTCCGTTCCTCACCATCTGGCATCTCCATTCGTAATGGGTTTGCTAAAAAGAAAGTCGTCTTAATGCCCACAGGACGGAAAGAGTTAAGAAACTATTTTATTAAAATAAAAAAAGTTATTATTTATGAATGGGAAAACATCACTAAAAATTATAAATTAATTAATTAAAAAGAAAAAAAAAAAAACGAAATTAAATATACACTAGATGGCACAACTTGTTCACAACAGTATCGTTTGGTGTCAACAAAGCTGAAGTTTATCATAAAAATTTCTTCAAAAAAGAAATAAAAATTTGAATTCTCGTTATGATTTTATCATATTAGTGTTTTATAGAACATAAGAAGAACTATTAAAGGATTGTAAAAGGTAATTGATTTGATATGGCAATGTTTTTCAATTTTCTTTAAATGGTCATTTTATGCATGGCGCCATTTTGTTTCTGTTTGTAATTAGTTCATTTTTTCAGTTATGTTTTCAATTATCTTATATATATTATCGATTGAAGAGCATTTTTAGTATTTAATACTTCTAAATTGATTTAAAAGTTTATTTTATTTATTACAGTATTCAGTTTAATATGTTTAATCTGATTTACGTTTATTATTCAATGTAAATAAATGTGCCATTTTTGTGTTCTCATTTAATGTTTATCAGTAATTTAAATGGATTTTTGTTAGAGTTTAATCAGACTACAAATAATGCATTTGTAAGAATGATTTTAAAATAAATATTGAACTTCTGTCATATCAATAATGTGACACATTGTTTTTAAGTAAATAATGCTTTAAAAATAGAAGCCGTATAGGAAAAAATGAGGTTTGAGTTATAAAGTGCCAGTATATAAAACTGGTTAAAGAGAGAATAACATTCTGAAAATTTATTTATATATATATAAAGATGTTTCAATATGAAATAAAATTTAACAGTTGGAATTAATGTAAGAAATCTATATTTTATGGAATTAAGATGATAAAAATTTTTAAGAATGTTTATTTGCAGAATTATGATTAATTTTTTCATCAATTTTTTCTCTATTTCATTAAAGATGAAGTAGCCACTGTGGTTACTTAGCTAAATTAATTAATGCACCGTTAACAGTGAGTGAAGTTTAAATAATGCTATCGTTTTTTACCGTTTACTCTTTTTCTGTTTGTATAAATCAACTGTAAACATGCCACTTTCAGATGTGGACAGTTGAAAGTGTAATTCACTTTTGACTGTCCACATCTGAAGGTGGCCAGTTAACAAGGTTAAAAATATTACCATTAATTAAAAATTATTTTTACGGTAAACGTTGCACTTTCTTAATATAAATATTGTTAAAATATTATTATTGCAGGTTTATAGCTAATGATTTTAACATTCCTTAACTTTAAATGAAATGTAATAAATGCTGATATTTTTTACAATACTAATATTTTTTATCTGTTAACCAGTCACTTTTATGGCAAACATAAATAAATACTGATGTAATAAAACATATCCTTTGAATTCTTTTTTGCAAGAAACACGTAATTTGATGATAAAAAATCAGATGGCTTTATTTATTGCAAGGCCATTTAAATGAAATAGATGCCTGTTATGAAAGTCGAAAACAGTTGACTACAGTGACCATGTCCACTTGCACAATCTTTCCATTAGATATGCCATCTGCATACTGAGAGTTTTAATGCTGTTATATGTAGGATAGATACAGAAATACTAAATTTAACCAAAAAAGTTGGTTAAATTTATTAACTACTAAATTTAACTAAAATATTTTATTAAGATGCACATAAAAAACAGATTATCTGACCATTAACAAAAAGAAATTAGAGGGGAGAAAAACAGAAATGAATGGTAAAATTATAAGGATAACACTGAATTTAAAGAACTTTGCAGAAACTTTAATAGGGATGATATGTTATACAAAGAAACAAAATATTTTTTTTATATATACATTTACACTTCATGATAATGTTTTTAAAGTTTCTAGATAAATTATTCTCAGTTTTATTATCGTCATTAATATGATTCTGTAACACATTACACACCAAATGTTCAATAAATAATTATTGAATGATATCAGTGTGGTCTGACTAATTACATGGTGTAAACACAGGTTTTACTTAGTTTTGGAAGCAACAAGTATTTCAGAATTTTGCTAATGTTTTTTTGTGAAAAAATGGTACTTCAGGAAGGCTTCAACAAAATCATAAGCAGTAACCATATGATCAGCAAATGCTCATGATGGACATGTTTAGCCATCATAATCCTGAGTACTTACAGTCGACCCCCCTATAAGATATAGATACGTTCCAATTTATTAGGAATCCGACTTCTTACAAGTCGTTCCAATCACAGCCCGACACGTGTCAAGTTTACGGACTACGGCTGATTGAAAGGTTTTCTTCCATAAAATTAACCGATTCTACACTAATCCGACTCAACATTTCCAAAATACGTATATTTTTTCGTAGTTTTATAGGAATCGTAATTATAGGGGGGTCGTCTGTATTAACAAATATGGTGATGCAGACTTTTGAAGTAGGTGAGAATCCTTTTAAATGCACAGTATAATTCTGTTCTGTTAGTTATTCTAGTTTTCTAGATGCTAGCATATGCTTTCATGAACTTATCTTTTCCTGGAATCACTGAAATACAAACATTTAAATATCATAACACATAACAAGAATTATTTGTAAGTTTATTCTAATATTGAATACATTAATTACCTGGGGATTTATTTCATTCTCTAACAATTTTTGGCATTCTAAGTTAGATCTTTTTCTAAAAATTGTTCACTGCAGTATCCTTCTCAGCCAAGTTGATGATCATTGTTGTTGGAAAGAAAAGCTCAGTAATTGAGGCTTTACTTCCTTAATGACTATCAGTTGAAGTCTTGACAAGTCCATCTTTGAACATCTTTTCCATTGCAGACATTATATTTATATAAAAGATTTAATGACTTTCACTGAAGAAAAAAATGGAAAAATTTACTAAGCATTACTCTATTCTCTTTAACCTTTGCATCAACTGATCATTGCAACCAAAAATGTGATGAACACTGCTGAAGAGTGTTTCTATAGGATTATTTGAAAACCTTGTCAACACAAGGTGAAATTTTATGTGTAGTAAATACATAATAATGGAAGAAAAGAGAGAAAAATTAATATGCTACATGTTAAATACAAAAATCCAGCAACCAGTTGCATAACTTTTCCAGTTATGAGATTTTATTTAAAAAATAACTTATATTATTAATCATATTAAATAAAATTGTATGTAGTACCATCTGTTATGATATTTTATTATAAAGTACATTTTATATTTATTATTATAAAATAGCAAAAAGCTTAATTTTGAGAGTAGGGATGAGCTTTATAAAAAACTAGTAAATGTTAATAATGATCAGTCTTCTTTAGAGAGGTTGCGGCCCAAGTACAAACATTACTTGCACATTGCAAGCAGAAGTACATGGTTTACATTTTAACTCCAAGAAAAAATTGTTGCAGCACATGTTCACAACATCTCGTGACTCAGTGAACGTCACATATTGACTCATGAGAAATTTGTTGGAAAAATGGCGGATACATTTAACATCGAGGGTTACCAGCAAAGGTAAATAAACAAATTAAACTATTTTAAAGTATTTATAGGATGTTTAATAACACAAAATAATTATTTTTAATTAGCGTGATGTCTCCTACCGTACATCGGATGGTAGGACTATCTCATACTCATGTCAAGGGAAATAGTGGCTTATGTAAATTTGAAAGCAGCTCGGAAAATTAATGTTTAGAAAATTTACAAAAGTATTATGTTTTTGATGGTAGAAGATGCCATAGAAGAACAAACCAACCTTAAGATAAGCTATTATGAAGGCAAATATATGTAAATTCTGTAACACTTCATATCACTTGCTAAAAAATTGAATAATTAAATAATTTCTGGATTAAAATCGTCTGTTTCTTTATAGTATTATTCATAAATGCTTAAATAATCATTATTTTTATAAAATAGGTCATAATTTTAACCTCAAACACAAAAAAAATGAATAAGTTTAAATCGATCTTCTACTTGCCATGCTAGACGTAATGAATGCCATTATCAACTGTCTAGAGTTGCCAGATGGCAGCGCTCGACCGTCTGCCATTCATGTTTTGGGCTGAATACGACGGCTGCAACCTCTCTATTATATCCAACCACTCAGAAGGGAATGATGCATCATATCTTCAATTTCCTCACTTCCTCAACCTTTAACCACCAAAATTTAATAACATCAGTTCCTCTTATATGCAAGATACCATGCCAAATTTCATATCTTAATTCCACACACACACATCATACACACAACAATACATCACTGAATTTTTTGACATTTTTGAGTTCAGGAGGTCTCAAAACAGGAAAGAAGTAAAAACATACTCACTGCACATAGTGTTGACATCATAGGTAAGCAAAGGATCTTATCTGTCTTTAGAAAGAAACTGGTTGACAACATGGTTTTTCAGTTTTCAATGTATTCCAAAAAGTGTTTGCTAACCATTCAAGAGATGCATTGTGCTCAATGGAACAGGTGCATGATTTTGGTTTTGTAAAAAAACTACAAATGCAGAATTATAACTAAACAACACAAAAAAGTTAAGTGTTAACCTGGAACAATTTTTGAAAGTTCTTTAAGAAGAAAATGGTTTCATAGTTTCGACTTACAAGGAGAGGGATGTCGGGTCTCTGATTCAAATAAAACTTGGTAAGCATGTAGCCCTAAACACAAACAGCTCCTTGTCCAAAAAATAGGACCCACTTCTCAAGCATTTCTGAGAAATGGGCCTCTGAAAATTCACTGTAGCTTATGTCTTTGGAAGTTTCATGTCTCCTGGAAACAGTGGTAACTGAGTGAATAAGATGCTAAGTACTGGAGCTACATGGTGTAGATTCAAACTTTTATGATTTTAGTTTTTTTTTGTGTTAAACAAAATTATTTTATTATTTTACTATATCATTACCATTATTATTACTATTATTATTCCTCATCTGTAAAGCTTAAAAAAAAGATATTTAAAAATTGTGACATCATTTTTTGTTTAGCAAAAAAGAAGTCTGTAGATTTAACCTTTATATCATTAAATATATTAAGTTTTTATTCTTATTAATTAAATAATTAAATTAAATAATTAAGTTTTTATTCAACAACATAAAATTTTAACATATTTCTGAACATAAAATATAGAAAAATTACAAATAACTTAAATAAAATATAGGTAATAATTTTTTTTCACTTGGTTTACTTTAAAATTGAACCTTCCAATTATTAGACATTGCTTTTTAGTTTGTTGTCAATGTAAAGATATAAAATTAATTTTTACTATTAAATAATTGCTAATGTGAATAGAATTTCATAATGTTTTTCTAAATTTATATTCACTATATAGAAAGAATCTGAAATTATTATACATTGTGAAAGACTATTTTACATATATCAAAAAATATAATAAAAGCAAAATAATTTTAAGTTTATAAAGCCTTTATTAACATTTTCAATCTGATTTTTCTTAAAAAAATATACATCATTCGATAAAGAAAAAGAATATATAAAACTAAAGATAAAACATTTAATAAAACATAACATTTATTAAATGTTTTAAAAGAAGCTGAGTTTGATATTCAATTTATTACTAAAGATAAAGTTGAAAACATGCATTCTTTTACTAATAATTATTATAAATCTAAAAATTTAATTTTTTGAAAACATTAAAGAATTTTTAAAGTGAAATTAAATATTAAAAATAAAGTAAAAAATTTATATAAATATGACATTAAATAATTATTAAAACATTGTTATCCATTAAATTGTTTTCAGAAATTTATTATCAAACATTCTATATAAAAATTGATTTATATACAAATTGATCTGATTTAAAATGTTTTATGTAATTTAATGGAAGGGCATTTAACTTCTGAAAACTTTTTCCTCAATTCAGTGTCTGAAACTTAAGTCTGTGAAATATTCAGAAAGTATCTAGTAATGTATGTTTTGACTAAAACTATACTGATAGAATGAAAGTTTCATTACAAAACATTATTTTCATTACAATAATATGTACAGTACACAATTCTCTTCCAGTAGAGTGCATTCAATCATTAATTCGTATTTACTCTTACATACATATGAATTGTTATATCTTATATGTGCACTAAATTGATGCTGAATAAAATTATTATGCAGTATATTTGTATAAAAATTTATGTAGTATCACTTGCATTATAAATAATGACAAATAAAGTTGGACACTATAATAAATTTTGATAAATAATGTGAAATTTATCACATTGATCGGTCAGTTTCAATATTGCTATCATCTCTTGGGAGAAGTGATGTAATAATCTTTAGGATTAATCATCTGACAAAATATTTAATTTTTTGTATACTGTATACCAAAAATGATGTTCCAGAAATTTTTTTTAAGTTGATTTTTACAATTAAATTAAATAATTTTGTTAAACTATTGTTAACAAACAGTATTATTAATTAATACAGTTAATATTATGTTTAAAAATATAAAATAGTTTATAAGTGAAATTTTCACAAATGTCATTGAAAGCTATGTGCAAAGTAATTGCCAAAGTAAATTTATTTTAATGATGAATATAATTATTATATAGTGTCTATTGATTATTAAAGAGTTTTATGTAATTAAAATATCTATAACAAATTACTTTCTTCTCAATAACTGAAACAAATTACAAAGCACAATCAACAAAACTTGACAAACATTTAAAAACATGTTTAAAAACTTGTGTTCTGAGCATTCCAATTTGGAATACAATGTTGACCTGATGCAGATCTTGTTTAAGATTGAAAATATTTGTCAAGTTTTGCATTAAATTTCATTACTGAATGTTAAAGGTTTTGTTGATTGTGATTTAAAATAATTATATTAATATTGCCCATGTAATAGTGTATTGTTCTTAAAATACTTTAAAATGATTCACAAAAATAATTCTTAATAAAAATGTAAAATGGTTTTTTAAATCCTTAATTACAACCTCTAGTTATCTATTGTTAATATTAATAACGGATAAGTTTTAAATTATACATAATTCTCCCTGTTGCTGTTATTTCAGTGTAGAAAGTAAAACTGTAACAAATTTCAATTGATATAACAACAACCTCTTAATATCCAACATTACATGAGCAAAAATCAAATATAATCATATCAAAGCTTGATAATTATATTAAAGCCAAATAACTGTGATTGCCAGATTAAATTAGGCTACATGGCTTCAAAAAGCAAATTTTTTCAACCACTTTATAATTGTCTTCAGATTTATACATAAAATTAATAATAAATTAATTTTTAATTCTTGTTTTATTTTTAGATTAGGTTTTAAATAATTCTTTACATCATTCAAAATATCATATAGTGCATAATTGTGTCACTTAATCACAAAACATTTTAGAATATAAGCCATTTTAGAATTTTTTGATTAAACCTGAAAATAATTACATAAACTAGGTGAAAATATTTGAAAGATATTAAAGATTATTGTTATATTTGAACTTGCTTATTCAGTTTATGTTTGTCATCACTGTTTTATAGATTACAATTTTAGGTACTAAGTTTACTTTGGAATATCTATAACCAAAATTTATATGAAACATGTATATGTAAATGATAAATTTACATTCTTCTATTTTTAATGTTTGTCATCACTGTAAAATAAACTAATCTGTTCCTCCTTTGTATTAGTATGTGTCATTACTATTGTGCCATTGTCTAATCTATGTGTTCTTCATTCTGTCTTATTTTTATCATCATTACAAAGTACTAATTGTCATTTATTGCTGTCTTAACTGTGTATATTTAATCTTTTGTTGATGTATCTATTGTTTTAACCTTGTCTGATTTGTCTCAGTGTTGCTCAGAGAATTTAATGCTGCTGTTGATTTCTAGATCTTCATCAAATTAATAATACAATATTAACTTATTTAGATGAAAAGTATAATTGAAGAAATTTTGCCTTTTAATGATAAAATTTTTCAGTTATTAGATATCCTTTGCAGAATACTTCATTTAAATTGCATTTTTAAATTAACTGAAAATAAAAAGTAACATTCTGACAAACTAAAGACTATGTTTGAGAAATGAAAATATCACAACTTTTAAGATTCTATTGATATTTTATAAGAAGACCATTAATGTATCACAGCCATGGATAAAGAGCATAAACTTAGAGGAATTGATCATCTAATGAGAGGGCTATCCAGAAGTAACTTCCATTTAGTTATTAAAAAAAATCAGTATAGTGAAAGGAATTTTATTATATACAACTTAAAACTACACCTTTACAAATTTTTAACAGTTTCCAGCTAAATTTAAATGCTTGGCATAGCCGTGTTACAATTTTTCTGTCACCTGTGATTTAATCATGCCAATGATCACTTCATGAAGAACTGTATGTGAAATCCATGGAAAGTTCTGACTTACTAGAAAGTTCTGAATGTGAATTGGCAATTCTCTCTAACCTTTTTATGAATCTTCTGTATGATAAATAAATGCTTACTGGAACTAATTAAATAATTTAAAAATAAACAAACACCTTTTACTAGTCCAGCACAACGTTTAATACGCTAAAAACGTTTTCGACCAATTTAAGCGATCTTCTTCAGTTCACATTCCATCAATATAACGAACAAAGTATTCAAATAATACAAAAATTCAAAGCGCGGATGCACAAGTTAACATTAAGGCGCATGTCTGTTCTCAAAAATGAAAAATATAAACCAAATAATTAAAAATAAACAAAAAGTATACACCAAGTAAATATTATAAAACCAATTAATAATGCCATCTACATGGTTGCGACTGTTAATCCATGTTATCATAAAAGGACTTCCAGGCTGCTGATAAACCATTGGCATCCCTGTAATTGATGTACTGCACAGTCATCTGCACTTTGTGTATCTACTTTTTCCAGGTGTCTCACTGCTTGTGTGGATCTTGTAGGTGTAATAATTGCTGCTTGATCCCAGAATACTGTGATGTCCTGCTGCTTCGCAAACGCTGTGAGGACCGTACTATCAATGCTTCTATTCACTGAGTATTTGTGCTCATCAATCCTTTTCTTCAAGTTCCACATCATTGCTCCTATATATATTANGATACATTTCTCCCTTGATTTTTTATACGGAAAAAACCTTTATTTGTAAATGTTAAAATTTAACTTTTCGTTAAGTGGCAAGTAATATGGCGATAAAATATTTACAAACACAACTTTAAATCACGTGATTTTTTTCCGTGGAAATTTTATTATAAGTTCAAGTGTGCCTTGAGATAAAAAAAGTTAAGTAGCAAAATGGAACTAATAGAGTTGTATTCCATTAAATCTCTAAATAAAATGAGAAATTATTTATACCCATCACTCATTTTATGATATTGATTAGTTTGCGGAACAAAAACGTTTTTTCCCTTCTCATAGTAGGGAATGTTTAATTCCTTCCAAAAAGTTATGAAGGCAATATAAACGTATTTGACGGCTGGATGGCCGAGCAATTAGGGTGGCAGCCAACCGCTCTGGAAAACCCCTGATAGAATCTGGACAGGTAAAAAAAAATCCAAGAATTTTCGGGGTGATCCATACGGATATTGTCGGGCTCCGTTCCTCACCATCTGGCATCTCCATTCGTAATGGGTTTGCTAAAAAGAAAGTCGTCTTAATGCCCACAGGACGGAAAGAGTTAAGAAACTATTTTATTAAAATAAAAAAAGTTATTATTTATGAATGGGAAAACATCACTAAAAATTATAAATTAATTAATTAAAAAGAAAAAAAAAAAAACGAAATTAAATATACACTAGATGGCACAACTTGTTCACAACAGTATCGTTTGGTGTCAACAAAGCTGAAGTTTATCATAAAAATTTCTTCAAAAAAGAAATAAAAATTTGAATTCTCGTTATGATTTTATCATATTAGTGTTTTATAGAACATAAGAAGAACTATTAAAGGATTGTAAAAGGTAATTGATTTGATATGGCAATGTTTTTCAATTTTCTTTAAATGGTCATTTTATGCATGGCGCCATTTTGTTTCTGTTTGTAATTAGTTCATTTTTTCAGTTATGTTTTCAATTATCTTATATATATTATCGATTGAAGAGCATTTTTAGTATTTAATACTTCTAAATTGATTTAAAAGTTTATTTTATTTATTACAGTATTCAGTTTAATATGTTTAATCTGATTTACGTTTATTATTCAATGTAAATAAATGTGCCATTTTTGTGTTCTCATTTAATGTTTATCAGTAATTTAAATGGATTTTTGTTAGAGTTTAATCAGACTACAAATAATGCATTTGTAAGAATGATTTTAAAATAAATATTGAACTTCTGTCATATCAATAATGTGACACATTGTTTTTAAGTAAATAATGCTTTAAAAATAGAAGCCGTATAGGAAAAAATGAGGTTTGAGTTATAAAGTGCCAGTATATAAAACTGGTTAAAGAGAGAATAACATTCTGAAAATTTATTTATATATATATAAAGATGTTTCAATATGAAATAAAATTTAACAGTTGGAATTAATGTAAGAAATCTATATTTTATGGAATTAAGATGATAAAAATTTTTAAGAATGTTTATTTGCAGAATTATGATTAATTTTTTCATCAATTTTTTTCTCTATTTCATTAAAGATGAAGTAGCCACTGTGGTTACTTAGCTAAATTAATTAATGCACCGTTAACAGTGAGTGAAGTTTAAATAATGCTATCGTTTTTTACTGTTTACTCTTTTTCTGTTTGTATAAATCAACTGTAAACATGCCACTTTCAGATGTGGACAGTTGAAAGTGTAATTCACTTTTGACTGTCCACATCTGAAGGTGGCCAGTTAACAAGGTTAAAAATATTACCATTAATTAAAAATTATTTTTACGGTAAACGTTGCACTTTCTTAATATAAATATTGTTAAAATATTATTATTGCAGGTTTATAGCTAATGATTTTAACATTCCTTAACTTTAAATGAAATGTAATAAATGCTGATATTTTTTACAATACTAATATTTTTTATCTGTTAACCAGTCACTTTTATGGCAAACATAAATAAATACTGATGTAATAAAACATATCCTTTGAATTCTTTTTTGCAAGAAACACGTAATTTGATGATAAAAAATCAGATGGCTTTATTTATTGCAAGGCCATTTAAATGAAATAGATGCCTGTTATGAAAGTCAAAAACAGTTGACTACAGTGACCATGTCCACTTGCACAATCTTTCCATTAGATATGCCATCTGCATACTGAGAGTTTTAATGCTGTTATATGTAGGATAGATACAGAAATACTAAATTTAACCAAAAAAGTTGGTTAAATTTATTAACTACTAAATTTAACTAAAATATTTTATTAAGATGCACATAAAAAACAGATTATCTGACCATTAACAAAAAGAAATTAGAGGGGAGAAAAACAGAAATGAATGGTAAAATTATAAGGATAACACTGAATTTAAAGAACTTTGCAGAAACTTTAATAGGGATGATATGTTATACAAAGAAACAAAATATTTTTTTTATATATACATTTACACTTCATGATAATGTTTTTAAAGTTTCTAGATAAATTATTCTCAGTTTTATTATCGTCATTAATATGATTCTGTAACACATTACACACCAAATGTTCAATAAATAATTATTGAATGATATCAGTGTGGTCTGACTAATTACATGGTGTAAACCCAGGTTTTACTTAGTTTTGGAAGCAACAAGTATTTCAGAATTTTGCTAATGTTTTTTTGTGAAAAAATGGTACTTCAGGAAGGCTTCAACAAAATCATAAGCAGTAACCATATGATCAGCAAATGCTCATGATGGACATGTTTAGCCATCATAATCCTGAGTACTTACAGTCGACCCCCCTATAAGATATAGATACCTTCCAATTTATTAGGAATCCGACTTCTTACAAGTCGTTCCAATCACAGCCCGACACGTGTCAAGTTTACGGACTACGGCTGATTGAAAGGTTTTCTTCCATAAAATTAACCGATTCTACACTAATCCGACTCAACATTTCCAAAATACGTATATTTTTTCGTAGTTTTATAGGAATCGTAATTATAGGGGGGTCGTCTGTATTAACAAATATGGTGATGCAGACTTTTGAAGTAGGTGAGAATCCTTTTAAATGCACAGTATAATTCTGTTCTGTTAGTTATTCTAGTTTTCTAGATGCTAGCATATGCTTTCATGAACTTATCTTTTCCTGGAATCACTGAAATACAAACATTTAAATATCATAACACATAACAAGAATTATTTGTAAGTTTATTCTAATATTGAATACATTAATTACCTGGGGATTTATTTCATTCTCTAACAATTTTTGGCATTCTAAGTTAGATCTTTTTCTAAAAATTGTTCACTGCAGTATCCTTCTCAGCCAAGTTGATGATCATTGTTGTTGGAAAGAAAAGCTCAGTAATTGAGGCTTTACTTCCTTAATGACTATCAGTTGAAGTCTTGACAAGTCCATCTTTGAACATCTTTTCCATTGCAGACATTATATTTATATAAAAGATTTAATGACTTTCACTGAAGAAAAAAATGGAAAAATTTACTAAGCATTACTCTATTCTCTTTAACCTTTGCATCAACTGATCATTGCAACCAAAAATGTGATGAACACTGCTGAAGAGTGTTTCTATAGGATTATTTGAAAACCTTGTCAACACAAGGTGAAATTTTATGTGTAGTAAATACATAATAATGGAAGAAAAGAGAGAAAAATTAATATGCTACATGTTAAATACAAAAATCCAGCAACCAGTTGCATAACTTTTCCAGTTATGAGATTTTATTTAAAAAATAACTTATATTATTAATCATATTAAATAAAATTGTATGTAGTACCATCTGTTATGATATTTTATTATAAAGTACATTTTATATTTATTATTATAAAATAGCAAAAAGCTTAATTTTGAGAGTAGGGATGAGCTTTATAAAAAACTAGTAAATGTTAATAATGATCAGTCTTCTTTAGAGAGGTTGCGGCCCAAGTACAAACATTACTTGCACATTGCAAGCAGAAGTACATGGTTTACATTTTAACTCCAAGAAAAAATTGTTGCAGCACATGTTCACAACATCTCGTGACTCAGTGAACGTCACATATTGACTCATGAGAAATTTGTTGGAAAAATGGCGGATACATTTAACATCGAGGGTTACCAGCAAAGGTAAATAAACAAATTAAACTATTTTAAAGTATTTATAGGATGTTTAATAACACAAAATAATTATTTTTAATTAGCGTGATGTCTCCTACCGTACATCGGATGGTAGGACTATCTCATACTCATGTCAAGGGAAATAGTGGCTTATGTAAATTTGAAAGCAGCTCGGAAAATTAATGTTTAGAAAATTTACAAAAGTATTATGTTTTTGATGGTAGAAGATGCCATAGAAGAACAAACCAACCTTAAGATAAGCTATTATGAAGGCAAATATATGTAAATTCTGTAACACTTCATATCACTTGCTAAAAAATTGAATAATTAAATAATTTCTGGATTAAAATCGTCTGTTTCTTTATAGTATTATTCATAAATGCTTAAATAATCATTATTTTTATAAAATAGGTCATAATTTTAACCTCAAACACAAAAAAAATGAATAAGTTTAAATCGATCTTCTACTTGCCATGCTAGACGTAATGAATGCCATTATCAACTGTCTAGAGTTGCCAGATGGCAGCGCTCGACCGTCTGCCATTCATGTTTTGGGCTGAATACGACGGCTGCAACCTCTCTATTATATCCAACCACTCAGAAGGGAATGATGCATCATATCTTCAATTTCCTCACTTCCTCAACCTTTAACCACCAAAATTTAATAACATCAGTTCCTCTTATATGCAAGATACCATGCCAAATTTCATATCTTAATTCCACACACACACATCATACACACAACAATACATCACTGAATTTTTTGACATTTTTGAGTTCAGGAGGTCTCAAAACAGGAAAGAAGTAAAAACATACTCACTGCACATAGTGTTGACATCATAGGTAAGCAAAGGATCTTATCTGTCTTTAGAAAGAAACTGGTTGACAACATGGTTTTTCAGTTTTCAATGTATTCCAAAAAGTGTTTGCTAACCATTCAAGAGATGCATTGTGCTCAATGGAACAGGTGCATGATTTTGGTTTTGTAAAAAAACTACAAATGCAGAATTATAACTAAACAACACAAAAAAGTTAAGTGTTAACCTGGAACAATTTTTGAAAGTTCTTTAAGAAGAAAATGGTTTCATAGTTTCGACTTACAAGGAGAGGGATGTCGGGTCTCTGATTCAAATAAAACTTGGTAAGCATGTAGCCCTAAACACAAACAGCTCCTTGTCCAAAAAATAGGACCCACTTCTCAAGCATTTCTGAGAAATGGGCCTCTGAAAATTCACTGTAGCTTATGTCTTTGGAAGTTTCATGTCTCCTGGAAACAGTGGTAACTGAGTGAATAAGATGCTAAGTACTGGAGCTACATGGTGTAGATTCAAACTTTTATGATTTTAGTTTTTTTTTGTGTTAAACAAAATTATTTTATTATTTTACTATATCATTACCATTATTATTACTATTATTATTCCTCATCTGTAAAGCTTAAAAAAAAGATATTTAAAAATTGTGACATCATTTTTTGTTTAGCAAAAAAGAAGTCTGTAGATTTAACCTTTATATCATTAAATATATTAAGTTTTTATTCTTATTAATTAAATAATTAAATTAAATAATTAAGTTTTTATTCAACAACATAAAATTTTAACATATTTCTGAACATAAAATATAGAAAAATTACAAATAACTTAAATAAAATATAGGTAATAATTTTTTTTCACTTGGTTTACTTTAAAATTGAACCTTCCAATTATTAGACATTGCTTTTTAGTTTGTTGTCAATGTAAAGATATAAAATTAATTTTTACTATTAAATAATTGCTAATGTGAATAGAATTTCATAATGTTTTTCTAAATTTATATTCACTATATAGAAAGAATCTGAAATTATTATACATTGTGAAAGACTATTTTACATATATCAAAAAATATAATAAAAGCAAAATAATTTTAAGTTTATAAAGCCTTTATTAACATTTTCAATCTGATTTTTCTTAAAAAAATATACATCATTCGATAAAGAAAAAGAATATATAAAACTAAAGATAAAACATTTAATAAAACATAACATTTATTAAATGTTTTAAAAGAAGCTGAGTTTGATATTCAATTTATTACTAAAGATAAAGTTGAAAACATGCATTCTTTTACTAATAATTATTATAAATCTAAAAATTTAATTTTTTGAAAACATTAAAGAATTTTTAAAGTGAAATTAAATATTAAAAATAAAGTAAAAAATTTATATAAATATGACATTAAATAATTATTAAAACATTGTTATCCATTAAATTGTTTTCAGAAATTTATTATCAAACATTCTATATAAAAATTGATTTATATACAAATTGATCTGATTTAAAATGTTTTATGTAATTTAATGGAAGGGCATTTAACTTCTGAAAACTTTTTCCTCAATTCAGTGTCTGAAACTTAAGTCTGTGAAATATTCAGAAAGTATCTAGTAATGTATGTTTTGACTAAAACTATACTGATAGAATGAAAGTTTCATTACAAAACATTATTTTCATTACAATAATATGTACAGTACACAATTCTCTTCCAGTAGAGTGCATTCAATCATTAATTCGTATTTACTCTTACATACATATGAATTGTTATATCTTATATGTGCACTAAATTGATGCTGAATAAAATTATTATGCAGTATATTTGTATAAAAATTTATGTAGTATCACTTGCATTATAAATAATGACAAATAAAGTTGGACACTATAATAAATTTTGATAAATAATGTGAAATTTATCACATTGATCGGTCAGTTTCAATATTGCTATCATCTCTTGGGAGAAGTGATGTAATAATCTTTAGGATTAATCATCTGACAAAATATTTAATTTTTTGTATACTGTATACCAAAAATGATGTTCCAGAACTTTTTTTTAAGTTGATTTTTACAATTAAATTAAATAATTTTGTTAAACTATTGTTAACAAACAGTATTATTAATTAATACAGTTAATATTATGTTTAAAAATATAAAATAGTTTATAAGTGAAATTTTCACAAATGTCATTGAAAGCTATGTGCAAAGTAATTGCCAAAGTAAATTTATTTTAATGATGAATATAATTATTAAATAATGTCTATTGATTATTAAAGAGTTTTATGTAATTAAAATATCTATAACAAATTACTTTCTTCTCAATAACTGAAACAAATTACAAAGCACAATCAACAAAACTTGACAAACATTTAAAAACATGTTTAAAAACTTGTGTTCTGAGCATTCCAATTTGGAATACAATGTTGACCTGATGCAGATCTTGTTTAAGATTGAAAATATTTGTCAAGTTTTGCATTAAATTTCATTACTGAATGTTAAAGGTTTTGTTGATTGTGATTTAAAATAATTATATTAATATTGCCCATGTAATAGTGTATTGTTCTTAAAATACTTTAAAATGATTCACAAAAATAATTCTTAATAAAAATGTAAAATGGTTTTTTAAATCCTTAATTACAACCTCTAGTTATCTATTGTTAATATTAATAACGGATAAGTTTTAAATTATACATAATTCTCCCTGTTGCTGTTATTTCAGTGTAGAAAGTAAAACTGTAACAAATTTCAATTGATATAACAACAACCTCTTAATATCCAACATTACATGAGCAAAAATCAAATATAATCATATCAAAGCTTGATAATTATATTAAAGCCAAATAACTGTGATTGCCAGATTAAATTAGGCTACATGGCTTCAAAAAGCAAATTTTTTCAACCACTTTATAATTGTCTTCAGATTTATACATAAAATTAATAATAAATTAATTTTTAATTCTTGTTTTATTTTTAGATTAGGTTTTAAATAATTCTTTACATCATTCAAAATATCATATAGTGCATAATTGTGTCACTTAATCACAAAACATTTTAGAATATAAGCCATTTTAGAATTTTTTGATTAAACCTGAAAATAATTACATAAACTAGGTGAAAATATTTGAAAGATATTAAAGATTATTGTTATATTTGAACTTGCTTATTCAGTTTATGTTTGTCATCACTGTTTTATAGATTACAATTTTAGGTACTAAGTTTACTTTGGAATATCTATAACCAAAATTTATATGAAACATGTATACGTAAATGATAAATTTACATTCTTCTATTTTTAATGTTTGTCATCACTGTAAAATAAACTAATCTGTTCCTCCTTTGTATTAGTATGTGTCATTACTATTGTGCCATTGTCTAATCTATGTGTTCTTCATCCTGTCTTATTTTTGTCATCATTACAAAGTACTAATTGTCATTTATTGCTGTCTTAACTGTGTATATTTAATCTTTTGTTGATGTATCTATTGTTTTAACCTTGTCTGATTTGTCTCAGTGTTGCTCAGAGAATTTAATGCTGCTGTTGATTTCTAGATCTTCATCAAATTAATAATACAATATTAACTTATTTAGATGAAAAGTATAATTGAAGAAATTTTGCCTTTTAATGATAAAATTTTTCAGTTATTAGATATCCTTTGCAGAATACTTCATTTAAATTGCATTTTTAAATTAACTGAAAATAAAAAGTAACATTCTGACAAACTAAAGACTAAGTTTGAGAAATGCAAATATCACAACTTTTAAGATTCTATTGATATTTTATAAGAAGACCATTAATGTATCACAGCCATGGATAAAGAGCATAAACTTAGAGGAATTGATCATCTAATGAGAGGGCTATCCAGAAGTAACTTCCATTTAGTTATTAAAAAAAATCAGTATAGTGAAAGGAATTTTATTATATACAACTTAAAACTACACCTTTACAAATTTTTAACAGTTTCCAGCTAAATTTAAATGCTTGGCATAGCCGTGTTACAATTTTTCTGTCACCTGTGATTTAATCATGCCAATGATCACTTCATGAAGAACTGTATGTGAAATCCATGGAAAGTTCTGACTTACTAGAAAGTTCTGAATGTGAATTGGCAATTCTCTCTAACCTTTTTATGAATCTTCTGTATGATAAATAAATGCTTACTGGAACTAATTAAATAATTTAAAAATAAACAAACACCTTTTACTAGTCCAGCACAACGTTTAATACGCTAAAAACGTTTTCGACCAATTTAAGCGATCTTCTTCAGTTCACATTCCATCAATATAACGAACAAAGTATTCAAATAATACAAAAATTCAAAGCGCGGATGCACAAGTTAACATTAAGGTGCATGTCTGTTCTCAAAAATGAAAAATATAAACCAAATAATTAAAAATAAACAAAAAGTATACACCAAGTAAATATTATAAAACCAATTAATAATGCCATCTACATGGTTGCGACTGTTAATCCATGTTATCATAAAAGGACTTCCAGGCTGCTGATAAACCATTGGCATCCCTGTAATTGATGTACTGCACAGTCATCTGCACTTTGTGTATCTACTTTTTCCAGGTGTCTCACTGCTTGTGTGGATCTTGTAGGTGTAATAATTGCTGCTTGATCCCAGAATACTGTGATGTCCTGCTGCTTCGCAAACGCTGTGAGGACCGTACTATCAATGCTTCTATTCACTGAGTATTTGTGCTCATCAATCCTTTTCTTCAAGTTCCACATCATTGCTCCTATATATATTAGGTTGGAGTTAAACCTATTGTCTTTTATAGGTATAGAGTATACCCCTGTCACGCTATTACGCTCACATTTTCTCTTATCGTTTTTTAAAAGCTTGTACACAGTAGGATTACACCTATAAATTATTTTCATATTCCTATTTCTGGCAAATTTCTTAGCGATTTTATTTAGTAACTGATAGTAATTAATCACAACTCTTTCCTTTTGTTCAGCTCCTCGCCACTGTTGGTTCTGTTTTTGCATCTTTGTTATAAGTGTATCGATTACCCTTCTTCTGTATCCTTGTTGCACCACTGTGCTCCATATATAATCCAATTCTTTATAAGTATCATATATGCTGGTGCAATGTGCCAGCATATATGATACTTATATTATCAATGAACGAAAAGCTGCTAATTTGATGTGTTCTAGATCTGAGGAATTCTTAGGAATGATAACGGGTTGATAAACCGGCTTGCGGTATATATTTGTTCTGATCTCACCCTCTCTGCATGTTATTGTTAAATCTAAGAAGTTAAAACTATTCTCACTTTCCTGGTCTAGCTCCAATGTTAATCCATAAGGATTATTGTTGATTAAGCTTATAAAACGGCATATGTTATGATTGTTTTTCCACAAAATAATGATATCATCCACATATCTNTCAATGCTTCTATTCACTGAGTATTTGTGCTCATCAATCCTTTTCTTCAAGTTCCACATCATTGCTCCTATATATATTAGGTTGGAGTTAAACCTATGGTCTTTTATTGGTATAGAGTATACCCCTGTCACGCTATTATACTCACATTTTCTCTTATCATTTTTTACACAGTAAGACTACACCTATAAATTATTTTTATATTCCTATTTCTGGAAAATTTCTTAGCGATTTTATTTAGTAACGGATAGTAATTAATAACAACTCTTTCCCTTTGTTCAGCTCCTCGCCACTGTTGGTTCTGTTTTTCAATTCTTTATAAGTATCATATATGCTGGTGCAATGTGCCAGCATATATGATACTTATAAAGAATTGGATTATATACGAAGCACAGTGGTGCAACAAGGATACGGAAGAAGGGTAATCGATACACTTATAACAAAGATGCAAAAACAGAACCAACAGTGGCGAGGAGCTGCACAAAGGGAAAGAGTTGTGATTAATTACTATCCGTTACTAAATAAAATCGCTAAGAAATTTTCCAGAAATAGGAATATAAAAATAATTTATAGGTGTAATCCTACTGTGTACAGACTGTTACAATATGATAAGAGAAGATACAAGCAATATAGCCTGATAGGGGTATACTCTATACCAGGGGTCGCCAACCTGCGGCTCGCGAGCCACATGTGGCTCTTTGAAGGATTATTTGTGGCTCTCGATAANATGTTATGATTGTTTTTCCACAAAATAATGATATCATCCACATATCTTGCATATATTAGTATATCTTTCTGGAAAGTGGGTAGGATATTGCCTTCTAGCTTACGCAATACTAATTCACAAAGTATCGCTAACATTGGGCTACCCATTGGTATGTTCTGTCCTTGCAGGTACGTTTTTCCTTCAAAATCAAAGAATGATGTGTGGCAAATCAAATCAGGTAAGCTAGAAGGCAATATCCTACCCACTTTCCAGAAAGATATACTAATATATGCAAGATATGTGGATGATATCATTATTTTGTGGAAAAACAATCATAACATATGCTATTTTATAAGCTTAATCAACAATAATCCTTATGGATTAACATTGGAGCTAGACCAGGAAAGTGAGAATAGTTTTAACTTCTTAGATTTAACAATAACATGCAGAGAGGGTGAGATCAGAACAAATATATACCGCAAGCCGGTTTATCAACCCGTTATCATTCCTAAGAATTCCTCAGATCTAGAACACATCAAATTAGCAGCTTTTCGTTCATTGATAATATAAGTNTAGAGTTGAAAAACTTCCGTATGTCTGTAAAAAATAATTTATTATTAAAAAATAAACAGACTAAAGACTAGTTGTGAGATTTAAAGATTTTCCTTTTTTTTTGAAATTTCTATTTTAACAGATGCATCTTGTTAAGTAGAAAAATATTTTAATTTACTTTGCAAAACTAAATGTTAGAAAAAAAAAAGCGTGCTGTTTCATAAAAACAGCACAGTGCAGTTATGGAATGTGCACACAATCCCATCCTGCATCTATGATTCAAAATTTCATAGTTCTTCTGTTTTCCATTGCAGCATAGTTTAAGGGAGCTTACGTAACAATAAATTATGCTGCATACAAAGAAGAAATGAATTTCAATATTTTGGAAAATAGGATTGTGCTAAAATTTTCTGAATTTGATTAATATTTTTCATAATTAATAGTCAAACTGCTAAATGAATTTTTTATTTTGTGGGTGTCCTGAACATACAGGTTTATATACTTTGTAATGTAGCATATCATGCTTCAATATACATCATGTTGTGTGCATATAAATGTAATATAATATCCTTCTCAAAATTTAAGATCTCATAAACAAAAATTTTCATCATTGCCCTTCCACACTTCTAATAAATCATCCACATATTTCTAGTATGTTAATGTGCAGTGATAAACTGAAAAGCAAAAACTTTAAATTTCAATTGTCTTTCAACAATTCTGCCAAGAAAATGGCCAAATCTCTCTCTGTAATTAAATATTAAATAGAAACTAATCAGAGAATCATACTAATTTCAAAACTTATTAATAATTCCAGTCTTCTTGTGCAAAGTCCTGAAACTTTAGTGTTGGTTCTGTTTTGATTCAGGAATTGAAAGTTTGGCTTAATGGAAATAATATAATTTTGTAAATGGATCAGTAATGATTACATCATCAAGTAAAGAATAATATTAATGAATAAATATTATTATTTATTAATATTTATTTTTATATAATATAAATTAATAATTATATTAATTATTTTTAAATTTAGGTATTGTTATCAGTATGTATTTTACACTCTTTCCATCAAATATCCCTGACGGTACATCTCCAACTAGGTACGTTTTTTTATTCAAATTTTGTGTTAAAACTAAGTTTTGTCAGTAATTTAAAATATTGTATTTTTAGATCAAATATTTCTTAGAAGATTATTTTCAGCAACTCTTAACAGAAATTTCTGGATGATGAAACATCAAAGATAAATGTTAATTTTATTATATTGAAAAGCTTCTTGCCTGTAAGAGTTAATTAGATGCACTAGGAGTATAATAAGCCTGGTTCATTAGTTCTAATTAACTATGTTTTTTGTAAATTAATTTTATTACCTCAGTTTTTGCCTTCCATTGTAAATTATGTAAATGAGTTGTTTATTTTACTTTCTGAATCTCTGTCAAATTTGATATGTTGTAATTCCACTTTATAATTGATTACTGAAAACTGTAAAAAGCAAATACCCTATTTTGTTTTCAGAAGACTATTATTTAATTGACTAAAGTATTGATATAATTGAGCTGTTAATCAGAAACATTAGATTAAAGAATAAAAATTAAATTTTATGATATTTACAGCAGCTNAGTATTGATATAATTGAGCTGTTAATCAGAAACATTAGATTAAAGAATAAAAATTAAATTTTATGATATTTAATTACAATTTTTAAAAGAAAATTATTTTCAAGTTTTGTAAACAATAACGATACTAATAAAGATACTAATGATGTATAATGAATCATCAGTATTAATCATCATTATTATGAAACTTGTGTAATTTCCTCCAGATTATACAATTTTAAGCATAATATTTTTAAATTTGAACTGCCATTTTCAATTATTGAAAGTTGATTTTGAACAAGAAAGAAATTTCTTTAATTTAACTTAAATTAACTACATTTAATATTTAAAATTTTCATTGGTTTATTTACACCATTCTTAAGAAATTAGTAGATGATTAAAAAAAAGTTTATGTAGTTTTTGCAATAGTGGCTATTGCAAAAACTACATAAACTTTTGGTCACCTCATATAATCATCAGATGAGGTTTTTTTTTTAATTTGTAAAATTATTTTTATTTATTTGTAATTTTTCACATTTTAAACTCAAGGCTCCAAACAATTCATTTCAAAGAAAAACTTACAAGTTTTTAATTTTTATAGAGTACCTCAGTATATGAAAGTCATTTTAGCACATTTTGAATTTTCAGTAATTTCAAGAATTAAAGCAGCATTATTTATATCTTTGAATTCATTTCAGTACTAGTGACAATAACAGTGCAAGGTTCATTTGTGTGACAATTTAGTGCATTATAGAAATGAATAAGGTTTTAAATATACAGTAATACCCCGTTTGCACTGAGAATTTCAATGTAGATTGTGGCCAAGGTCGGCGACTATGCCATGATGCAACCTCTCTTGACCGTTTCAATCTCGACTGAAACGAGGTTCAATCGCAATCGACTCGAGAGTTCTTGAAACTAGATCTAGTCATAAGAGAGATACCACAATCCCATGCACACGAGAAAATACAAGATGGCTGTGGAACAAGTGTTGGGCTATCAACAGAGAAATAAAAAAGATACTGTATTTGGTGAGACGATGACATCTGTCTATTATTAGATATATGGCAAGAAAAAGTACTGTATTTATTTCTAACCAAAAGTTCCATTTTGTTTGTTGGTGTTCGTGACTTGCCGTGTAGTTATGTCAGTTTTATCATCACGAGCAATAGCTGGGTTCTTCTCAAGTGGACTACTTGTGTGAACAGCACAATGTTTGACTGACAACAGTCACAATTGAGATTGTAGATAAATTGAGATAGAAGTGAGTCGTGGATTGTGTGCGAACGTAGTATAAGAACCCGCTTAATGCTGCCTTCCTTAATGCTGATTTGATATAACGCCATCTGCTCAAAGCCTAAAAAAAAAAAGCTCAAAATATACGCTGATTTAAATTATTGTGGCATTTTATTGATTCATACATAATACAATTATTTATGAACATGAACCAATCAGAAAAAGGCAGCAAAAAGGTGTACTTTCTTTAAATCTGTTTGTTTGGTGCAATTTTGGAAAAAATATAACATCATGGATGCCTTAGGTGATATTGACTTCTCTTGGCAAGGATTAACTGATAAATGCATGAACAAAGTGTGGAAGAAGTTATGGCTGAAGGTATCCAAGAATTCTCAACAAGAAGAGGTTGAGTTTGATTAACCTATCACTGTATTGTTAGGTTCATCAAACTCAATCTAATCAATACAGCAGGACTAGGAGATGTAGACAAACAGGATATTGAGGAGTTACTGTGGTTTCTGGTGAGTGTCTTACCAACGGTGACCTTCAAGAACTGGCAGAACAAGGAATCCATGTAGAACTGGAAAATAGAGATTCTGGAAATGAAGAACCCAAAAAATTTCTCTACAGATTTCCTTAATAAAAGTTTGGTAATGATAGCTGAAATCATTGATCAAATTGTAGCGAATAATCTAGATTTTGAAAGGAGTGCAAAAGCAAAACGAGGCGTTTTAGATGTGATCTTCTGCTACCAACATTTGCTTAAGGAAAGAATTTCAGAAAAGTCAGGACCTTCTTTGTCACAAAAAATGAACTATTAATTTAGAAAAAATGAAATAATTAATATGTTATTATACATTTTTGTGTGCATATGTTTGTGTTATTTAACATATATTATCAGGTAACCAAAAAAGTTCTGTCGTTTTTTGTTGACAGAAAACAAACATAAAAATGTATAGGAAATAACACAATTTATTCATCAAAATAACCACCCTCACATTCAATAACCTGTTCCCAATGGGAAACAAGCTTATAAATTTCATTTTTATAAAAGTCATGATTTTTAGAGTTGAAAAACTTCCCTAATTCCGTTTCTATAACCTCTCTATTTCTAAACTGTCAATTTCGCAGATGATTATCTAGGCTTAAAAATAGGTGGTAGTCAGAAGGGCTAATGTCAGGGAAATAAGGAGGGTGCAAAAGAGGTTCCCATCCAAGGGTCTGAATTGTGTCAGAGGTCACACGCGCAACATGATGTCTATAGCATTATTGTGTAGGAAAAGAACGCCTTTATGGTTCACTAAAGCTGGTGGTTTTTTCAAAAGTGATTGGTGAACTCAATGCAGTTGGTCACTGTAGACATTAGCAGTAATAGTCTGGCCAGATGGTATAAGTTCATAGTGAACAATTCCATTTGCAGTCCACCATATGCACAATATTGGCAGGTGCCAATTGATGAAGTATCCATTTACTGAGCTTGTAAACTTTCCCAAGACAATGCAAATGTAAACGGACAGTTTCATCACTTACGGAGAACCTTTGTGCTAACATCTGACAAGTTTGAGCAGAATATTCTTCGATTGCAGCCTGTAATTCAACATCATTCTCATGGCGCATCTTTAAGCGACTCATTGCCGGAAGAAAATTTTGTAAACCATCTTTGGGTGGTGTGAGTGCTAACAGAACCTTGTCCAAAAGCCTGGCATATTTTTTGAGCCATTTGCACAGCACTTGTTCCAAGTTTAAACTCATACAACATACAAGCACGAATTACAGAGTTTGGAGTACTCATCTTCAAGTCAATTTTTATAATATTAAGAGATAACCTTTACACTTCTCTTTATATAAGGTGAGTCAGCATTAAATCTTGATTAACATATTGCTGGAATTTTAGTGTCATCTATTGTGTATTGCGTGTAACATTCTTTAAACTTTGTAGTTTCACAAAAACGACAGAACTTTTTTGGTTACCTAATATTATGCAAATTAATATAAAAATAACTTAAGTAAAATTTTTTTTATTTTCGGTCGCATGTTTCCCTATCCGTATTTACTCTATGTTAAAATGACATCGTTTAACACTGTTTCATTTAGCACTTTGTCATCTAGGAACGCATCTTCCGCGTTAAGTGGGTCTTACTGTACTTTTATCAGTTTTGATGTAATATTTTGATTATCTTAGTTGTTAATGTGTGTGCTAAATGTGTCTGCTGTAGCCCCTAAATAAGTTAAAAACTAAGAGAATCAAAATTTAAAATAATTTGATAGTATTTTAATTCTGTAAATATTATAGTTCCAACATTAACCTATATAGATGAGGAGAGAAAGATTACTTTAAATAATATACAAACAAATTATACAAATATATCAATTATATCTGGATTTATTCAATTATAATTTTACAAATTTTATGAATTGATATAGAAATAGACAGTGCTGTTGTCTCATATTAAATTAAATTTTTAAAAATTATTTAGAATGTCTGGAAGAAAGATTATTCCAGATGGTATAATTAAAAACATATTTGCCAATAAACCAGAAACAAATATATTTCCAATTATAATATATGTGTCTCTGTTCATCTGCTTTCAAATATATATGTAATTTAGAATACTATTAAACCATACATATAACTGATTGTGTGAATGATCTGTATTCCTTCAAAAGAATTCTTAATAAAAAAAAATCAAGAATTTATTTGGAGGAAGATAGTTGCTCTACTTATAAATTCTAAATGGTTTATGATTTGTTATGTATTATTCTATCGGTTGACATTAAAAACAACATTGTGTTCAAATACTGCAAATTTTTTCATCAATGTTTATTGTATTAGAGCCTTTATTGATAACTGTGGCATAATTTGAATTAAAAATTATTTATAACAATTGGTATGTTTGCTTCCAGAATATAAATTTTTGTTTTACATTCTTGCTTGAAGATTATTATTTGATTGGTTTTTATTCTTTTTTATTGAATATTTTGCTCATTAATNTCTATTTGCTGTTTTATCTATAATCATTAAAAACTGTCAGGGTTCCAACACTTTTTACTAACGTGAAAAGAGTTCTGCAATAAAAATAAGTTGGAAATCTCTGATCTATGGTATGGTCTATTTCAATCAATATAAATAATCAGATTAATTTTCAACATTTAATGTTCCTATTTACAGGTTTAATAATTTAAAAATTTTTAACAGAAATTACTTTTATAATTATAAACAAATTTGTGTCTACATATGAAAAAACAATATTCTAAATTATGCATTTTGATGCTGTAAAGTTATGTATAATTAATATTAAAACTCAAATCTAAAATACAATTTTCCAATTACATTAAATTCTAAAAGTTAAAGTAAATTATCAAAACAGATTTACTTTTCTGGACTGTCACTTTTTCTCTTCAAATGCTGATGATTGTTTGGTTTATTTTGAGATGTTCCAAGATTATGCAAAAGTTCCCAACTAGTGGCTGTTTGTGAAGTGCAAGGATCTGGAGGAAAGGGTGCTGTAAACTGCATTACTGGTGTCTGTAGTGTAGTAGTCCACGGCATATAGGTAGGTACAGTATGAGCCCATGAATACGTTGGAGTAAATGAGGTAGAAGTTGTGCTACTAACAAATGATGATGATGGAATATTGCCAGCAGACCAACTTGACATTGAAGATGGAGACATAACACTGAAATATTTAAAACTTTAATTAGATTTTAAGATAAAATATAATATATATGTTAATTTAGAAAAAAAAAATTATTATAAAATACCTTCAAGATAATTCAAATCTATTATAAATGCTGTATTACAATCAAATATCTTTTTGATTAATCTCTAATATGAATTTTAATAATAAAATCATATTTTGAATATTCTGTTTTAAAAATTATCTGGAATGTAATATTTAAAGTGATTGAGCTTTATATTGGCACTTCTTTCTTTAGCGGTGCTGAATCTTGTTTCCCATCTTACGTATTCTTGACTGGTAATATTCAGTTCTTTAATAATCGTTTCAATATTGGGAACAATAAATTCTGGGGTTGGTAAAGGAGCAGGAGCAAACAATGGACCATATTTTAACGCTTCTAAGAGACACTTAGGAGGTGTGATATTATCCCATGCTGTTATAAAATTGTTATTATTAAAACGAGGTTTGACGTTCTGGTAACGTAATAACCATTTGAGTTTTTTGACATATTTACGCTTTACCTGCTATTTAGCCTTCTCATATGAAAAATGTGTAAAACATAAATATGTCGAAAAACTCAAATGGTTATTACGTTACCAGAACGTCAAACCTCGTTTTAATAATAACGATTTTATAACGGCATGGGATAATATCACACCTCCTAAGTGTCTCTTAGAAGCGTTAAAATATGGTCCATTGTTTGCTCCTGCTCCTTTACCAACCCCAGAATTTATTGTTCCCAATATTGAAACGATTATTAAAGAACTGAATATTACCAGTCAAGAATACGTAAGATGGGAAACAAGATTCAGCACCGCTAAAGAAAGAAGTGCCAATATAAAGCTCAATCACTTTAAATATTACATTCCAGATAATTTTTAAAACAGAATATTCAAAATATGATTTTATTATTAAAATTCATATTAGAGATTAATCAAAAAGATATTTGATTGTAATACAGCATTTATAATAGATTTGAATTATCTTGAAGGTATTTTATAATAATTTTTTTTTTCTAAATTAACATATATATTATATTTTATCTTAAAATCTAATTAAAGTTTTAAATATTTCAGTGTTATGTCTCCATCTTCAATGTCAAGTTGGTCTGCTGGCAATATTCCATCATCATCATTTGTTAGTAGCACAACTTCTACCTCATTTACTCCAACGTATTCATGGGCTCATACTGTACCTACCTATATGCCGTGGACTACTACACTACAGACACCAGTAATGCAGTTTACAGCACCCTTTCCTCCAGATCCTTGCACTTCACAAACAGCCACTAGTTGGGAACTTTTGCATAATCTTGGAACATCTCAAAATAAACCAAACAATCATCAGCATTTGAAGAGAAAAAGTGACAGTCCAGAAAAGTAAATCTGTTTTGATAATTTACTTTAACTTTTAGAATTTAATGTAATTGGAAAATTGTATTTTAGATTTGAGTTTTAATATTAATTATACATAACTCTACAGCATCAAAATGCATAATTTAGAATATTGTTTTGTACAACTCTATATAACACTTATGCATGTATGTTTATTCGTTGTGAAATTATCACACATTATATCAAACATTTGTTTGAAATCAAAACTTTATTCTGCTATCAACTAATATAATGAATTAATATACTTTATTCACTTCATATTGAACGAGAATATAAATTTTTGTAATAAACATATGATTACCAGTAACATTTACCAGTATACATGTAACATTTGCTGATGTTTTAGATTAAAATAAAAAATATATAAAATGTCAGAACTGAAGGTCACAACTTGAATATTTATAATGTAAAATATGATAATGCATTCCATGCCAAAAAAAATATTCAAATATTTTATGTATAATGTTTATTCAAAGAAAATTGTACAATGTGCATTGTTAAGGAGCGTGAATCATCATCGTCATTTCTTCTAGCATGGACTGAACCAACCTGAAATGCGAATTTGATTTGCCATATATATTATATTTTATCTTAAAATCTAATTAAAGTTTTAAATATTTCAGTGTTATGTCTCCATCTTCAATGTCAAGTTGGTCTGCTGGCAATATTCCATCATCATCATTTGTTAGTAGCACAACTTCTACCTCATTTACTCCAACGTATTCATGGGCTCATACTGTACCTACCTATATGCCGTGGACTACTACACTACAGACACCAGTAATGCAGTTTACAGCACCCTTTCCTCCAGATCCTTGCACTTCACAAACAGCCACTAGTTGGGAACTTTTGCATAATCTTGGAACATCTCAAAATAAACCAAACAATCATCAGCATTTGAAGAGAAAAAGTGACAGTCCAGAAAAGTAAATCTGTTTTGATAATTTACTTTAACTTTTAGAATTTAATGTAATTGGAAAATTGTATTTTAGATTTGAGTTTTAATATTAATTATACATAACTTTACAGCATCAAAATGCATAATTTAGAATATTGTTTTTTCATATGTAGACACAAATTTGTTTATAATTATAAAAGTAATTTCTGTTAAAAATTTTTAAATTATTAAACCTGTAAATAGGAACATTAAATGTTGAAAATTAATCTGATTATTTATATTGATTGAAATAGACCATACCATAGATCAGAGATTTCCAACTTATTTTTATTGCAGAACTCTTTTCACGTTAGTAAAAAGTGTTGGAACCCTGACAGTTTTTAATGATTATAGATAAAACAGCAAATAGAAACATAAAAAACAATTTATTAAAAATGCAAAAGAAAAAAGATTAATAATGGAAAGCAAGTATTATTACTTAATTCAAACTGGTCTTTAATGTGAAGGGTTGAACTTCTTTCTTTCAATATTTTAAACAGTGCTAGTGCCTGGATTTGTACCTTTGTTTGAATCCACTTTTTCAGTCTTGTCACAAAAAACATTTGAAGAACTTGCTATATTTTTCATCAAAATTCTTCTCAACCAATGCTCCATGATTTTTTAATTTGGGGTATACACAATACTTAAAGCACTATAAATTTATATAATTCCTACTATATTTTTATATGAAAAATACCTAAAATATCACAAAACGATTGCAGTGTAAAACTTTAATGATGTTTGTCTGATATTCCTGCTTGTACTCTGCACCATTGGGCTACAACATACTATAGATAATGGTACATTAATTAATGATTGTATTCTAATTTGTATGTTGGATACTTTATAGATTTTTTAAAATGATTTTCTAGCTTTAGGTTAAGTTTTACCATTTTTATGGTTTTTATTATTTTGCCAAACATTATATCAAGATTTCATTTTGTTCCATTGTTGATAAATCAGTCTCCACTGTTTATAAATCTATAAATAACTAGCACATGTTTAGGATATCATAAGAGGATTCCATTGGAGACTAGAACAGTTATACCTCACATCACAAATCTGCATTGGCACATTCATACACCATTAGACTCAATTGATTTTATTGTGAAACCCCAAATTTTGTTGATGGAAGCCAAGTTGGGAACTTCTGTCATAGATGGTAGTCTGTTTCAATTAAATTATCAAACTGTAAAATACTATCTACAGTGGAACCTCATTTAACGAGCATAATTTGTTCCAGAATTGTACTCGTAATATGAAACATTCATTAAGCGAAACAATTTTTCCCATAGAAATTAACCCTTTACCACCACCATCTTGTTTATGTTAATTTTGTAAACTGTCCTAAGGCAATATAGGTCAGTCAGGCAATATTATTTTAAAAATTCACCAAAAATCAAATTATCATTATATTATATTCATATGAAAAAATCACGTACATTTATTAATATCTTTATAAAACTAAAGATATAAATAAATGTACATGATTTAAATAGAATATGTTATATATAGAATAGTGTTTTAAATAGAATATTTTTCAATACATTTTATTAGAAAAATTTATAAGAAAAAAAATAATATATATCAGAACTGACATTTAAACTTGATAATTTGTAACTTTTTGTCAAAATTAACATTGTTTAGTTACCTAGTTTTTTGCTGTCAATGAGCCAGAAAGATGTAGAATATTGATCTGTACAACTGTATATAACGCATGCATGTATGTTTATTCGTTGTGAAATTATCACACATTATATCAAACATTTGTTTGAAATCAAAACTTTATTCTGCTATCAACTAATATAATGAATTAATATACTTTATTCACTTCATATTGAACGAGAATATAAATTTTTGTAATAAACATATGATTACCAGTAACATTTACCAGTATACATGTAACATTTGCTGATGTTTTAGATTAAAATAAAAAATATATAAAATGTCAGAACTGAAGGTCACAACTTGAATATTTATAATGTAAAATATGATAATGCATTCCATGCCAAAAAAAATATTCAAATATTTTATGTATAATGTTTATTCAAAGAAAATTGTACAATGTGCATTGTTAAGGAGCGTGAATCATCATCGTCATTTCTTCTAGCATGGACTGAACCAACCTGAAATGCGAATTTGATTTGCAGAAAACAAAAAAATCATTGATAATATGTTTGATAAACACTCCAAACGATATGCCAAATTCTTGGGCTATGTAAAAGCTATAATTAAATATTAGAAATTAATTAATTTCACTAGAGGTAGGCAATTATGCTTCCATCTTGTATTAAATTTAATAATTATAAATAGTTCATTTTTAATTCAGACATTTCTAAAATTTAATTTGGAATTGGTCATTAAATTTAATATGAGATGGCAGCATAACTGTCTACCTATAGTCAAATTAATTAATTTCTAATATTTAATTATAGCCTTTACATAGCCCAAGAATTTGGAATACCGTTTGGTGTGTTTATTATATAACGGGCTATGGTTGTTGATGTTTAAAAGTAATTTGTGTGATCACAAGTTTGGAAAAATATGTGATCACATGCAACACTAAGATGCTAGAGGAATGCGTGCTGAACACAGATTGATGGAGCATGCACACAATTTGGGACTTTCCCTCTCTTCGTCACTCATTATGTGAAACATCGCTAGTTAAGCAAGGCAATTTTTTACAATTTGTTTTGCTCGTTATGTGAAACACTCATTATGCAAGGTGCCCGTTAAGTGTGGTTCCACTGTATTACAAAATTTCTCATATTCACAATGAATATGAGAAACTCATAGTATATCTATTAAGGCTGAATTAACTATTATCATTATTATCAAAAAAATACTGAACTTCTAATTATTCATTTTTTATCATATTTTTAATCTGTCAAAAATATCTTTTATTTACAAAAAAGCTCTCTATTATCAGGAAACAATTGGCAACAAGGGTATTAAATATTTTGCATGTTATTTTATAACATAATCTCAAAAGAAATATTACTACAAGAGCAACTATATTCTTTGATAAACGAAATTTAAAGTAAGATTTCAAAAAATACAAAATTGATTTAATAATTACTAAGAAGTTTTTATGAAATAAATATAATTTCATTTGTACAAATGTATAATAGTTATTTACAGAATTTTTTTCTATCATTATATTTTTATAGCTTAAAACCACCAAAACAGTATATCAGCGAAGAAAAAATGGTAGCACGCCTTAATGAACTGCACATCAGCAACAGTAATATTGCTTATGATTCACAAACACCTACTTTGAAGAATAAGAATATTGAGACAAAGAGGCCTTTCAAATCTTTGGAAGAGTTAGAGGAAATGTTAGTAAATCTTAATTTTTTTAAAAATATATTTCTTATTTCACAAACTTATTTTGGAAAGTATTTGCTATATTTTAAAATTTGGTGGATAAGTTTGTAGATGTAATGTAAATATTCTCAAAAGTACAGTATAAAAGTTAGTAAAGAAGATTGTGTATCAATGTTAACAGAAAACTGTAAGGCCTCATGCCCTGCAAATTTTTTAGAGTTTATCTTTTACCTGTTGCAGATTCATAAGCAAATATTAAC
Organism: Centruroides sculpturatus; assembly: GCF_000671375.1. NCBI lineage: Eukaryota > Metazoa > Arthropoda > Arachnida > Scorpiones > Buthidae > Centruroides > Centruroides sculpturatus. Next base: position 379,339 of record NW_019384945.1, on the reverse strand, counting down.
ATTAACTAAAATTTTTTCAATTTCCTTTTCATTAAAACTTTTCTATTAGAAAATCTCATCAAATCATTTAATTAACTCAATGAAGCTTAAATATATGTATTCATGCTTGGTGTGTGTTTTAATTTTCTTGAAAATTTATTTTAGTAGTTTCATTAATTTGTGTCAACCTGCCTAGCTGTTGTCTAATATTGTTTATTTGTGTTTTGCTATTCTTTGCCAAACAGGCTTCTGAAGGGTTTTTGATTTATGTGCTTCTGTCTGTGGATGTAGTCTTTGTCCATGGTAAGTGACTACTGTGACAGTGCCAGCATAGACTAGTGTGTGGATGTCTGAGTGTGTAGAAACAGAATGAGTGCAATCTGTTAACATGTAACTGTTCACATAATGTAGTATTTTACCTACTAGTTTAGAAGTGTTGATTTTGGGAATGCTTGGCTGTTGTACAAGGTCAGTGCCTGTAACTTTAGTGAGTGCTTCTTGGAAAAGAAGAGAGAGAGTATGAATTAAATTTGAATTCATTTCAGGCAGTGAAGAAGTGTTGATATTGTCAGTATCAGTGAAAATGATGGTAGAAACAGTATTGCCAATGCATGTATCCTGATGATCCTGATGGATAATGTGATTGTTGTTATTGTTGGTGTAATTGTTCTGCAGTTTTTTGTTTGATATGTTCTATTGTTTTCATGTCGTATAAGTTTGTTATTATACATAACAAATTTATACCATAAACAACAATAGAACATACTAAACAACAAATTGTTCTTTTTGTTCAACAATCTTTTGTACAGTGACTGTGAGATGAGGATAATGTTGTGAAAACAAGTGATGTTACTGTTGTCTGTATGATGTCATGCCTGTTTTGAGTTTTGTGATGGTGAAGAAAGTATGGATGATAAACTTGTTCATTTCTGACATCCATTTCATCCATTGGGTGGTTTACTTTTCTTAGTGTTCTGTGACTGGATTGCTTTAAAACAAAAAAATTAGGCAGGTTTCACAAAACTGGTGTGGACATTGTAGTAGCCATACTTGGACCAGTGCTACTTTACCACTGGTGGACAAGGGAGACTGTGACAAATTTGTCAAACATGATCCTCTGCCTAATTCATGAGCATGAACCTTGTTAACCTGAGGCAATGTCAGAACCAGTATTATATTTGGATTGTGTTATCACCATGGTTAGATCTCCACAGATGTGGGTTCAGTCACTCTTGGCTTTATTTCTCCTCACAAACCTCATCGGCATCAGTCACTCCATTTGTATGTCCTTTGATTTCAATGGCAACCTTTTTGTTGTTCTGTAAGAATGTTGTGTTCTTCAACATGTTTTTAAATTTTGTTTACGATATAGGATGTCAATAATTTGTAGTGTTGGAAGACATGTACAGTTGACCCCCCCTATAACATGGGTTTCTATAGTTTGGATTCCTATATCACGGCGGAAAAATTTCGACAGTATTCGTACAAACATGCTAAAAAAACTCCTATAATTTGGTAAAACGTCATCGCCAACTCGTGTCGTGACAGGATTGATCGAATCTAGACCAATAGCGGATATTGCACAAACTGTTGAGTTTAAATGAGCAGCGGACCTACCAAAAACCATTTATTATTTAAAGTCCATAAAAATTATATTTATATTAATGATGTCTCTAAAGTTCAGCGAATTTTTTGCAAAAAAAATAATTTATCAGGAAGCACGTGAACGCCATTCGATGACAATCTCCACGACGAAAACAAGCTTAAGCAACGGCGTAGTCGAACGGTGCACACTCGGTAAGTAATCCTACAATTTTTTGTTTATAGCATAGTTTATATGGATTATTCCCAAAAAATTATACGTGTTTTGGAAATGTTGAGTCAAATTAGTCTAGAATCGATTAATTTTATGGAAGAAAACCTTTCAAACAGCCATAGTCCGTAAACTGCATACGTACCGGGCTGTGATTGGATGGACTCCTAGAAGATGGATTCATAAAAACAGGAATGTATCTACCATGTTACAGGGGGGTCGACTGTAATTGGTCTGTATTGTGTGGGGTCTGTGATATTGTTGTTTTTAGGTTTCATGTAGATGATGCACTAAGTAAGAAATTTTGGCATGTCTTGTGGGTTGATGATGATGATGTAGCTAGTTCCTGGTGCAGTGAGTAAACTTTTTATACCAGAAATTGTGAATGTTGTCTACACGAGGTGTCTTCCAGTTATGTGTTCTGTTAACAGTGTACTGGACATCATGTATGTTTATTTCAGTACAAGGCATAGTTGATATGTTATGTAAGTTTTTGTTCTCCTCCTCGATCCAGCGTGCATCAGCATTGTGTGTAACAGCATTGGACCAAAGAGAAGACCAATAAGTTGTGAGTTCTTCTTCTGTTGGTGTGCCACTGTGCTGTGTATCAGTGTTTGTTTTGGTACTGATTTGTCTGTAGAAAAGTTTTTCATTGTTTGTGAATAATTTATTTTGTTGTTTTCGTAATGTACATGTTTTGTATCGTTTGAGTCTACGTGCTTTGGCTGCGAGTTTTTGTTTTAGTGTATCGATGTATTCTGTAATGTGTGTGTTGTGATGTTCATGTTTTGTGTGTGTTTTAATTTTCTTGAAAATGTTTTTGAGTTGTTTCTTTAATTTGGGTGTTATGTTGTTTTTAGTGTATTGTGTCAGCCTGCCTAATTGCTGTCTAATGTCATTTATCTTCTTCTCTGCCAGGCAGGCTTGTGATAGAATTGTTTTGTGTGTGTCCATCTGTGATTGTATTTTCAGTCCATGGTGTCACTACTGTGACTGCCCCAGCATAAACTAATGTATGAATGTCTGAAAGTTTAGAAATTGAGTGAATGTAGTGTGGTAGTAAGTGAGTGTTTAATTTAGTGTTTTTCCTACTTCCTTTGATTTGTTGATTTTTGGTATTCATGGTCTTTGTCTGAGATCTGTACCTGTATGTTTAGTGAGTGTTTCCTATAAGTGACAGCATATTAACTAAATCTATGTCTATGTTATCAGTGGTGGATGAGGAAGTGTCTAGTATCATTAGTGGTAGATTGTTGTGTGTGTGCTATAATCAGTGTTTGTTTCTGGATTATCCTGACAGGTTACGTGATCTTTATTAATGTTAAATGTTTCTTTCTGTTGATATATTTGATTAGCAAAAGTAAGTTCAAGTGTTGTTTGTGGGATAAGGTTGTTGGGTATAATTGTTCTTTTTTGATCAACAACCCTTTGTTCAGTGACAGTGAGGTGAGGATATTGTTGTGTGAATCTATGGTATAGTTGTTGTCTGGACGTTATCATGTTTGTTTCGAGTCTTGTGATGGTTTAGTAAGTACGAATGATAAACTCGTTCATTTCTGATGTCCATTTCATCCGTTGGCATGGTTTTCCAATCTTTGTGGTGGGTATTGTCACAGAAACACCAGGGCTAGGTTGGTTCTTCACTTCTGTCGAGAGCATTGTAGTAGCCATGCTTGGGCCGGTGCTGCTTTTGCCACCGGTAACCAAGGGAGACTGTGGCCTATTTTTCAAACTCTGCCTAACCCACAAACATGAATCTTTTTAACCCAGGTGATGTCCGAGCCACTATCACACTTAGATCTGGTTACTACCATGATAAATATCTCCACAGAATGTGGGTGTGGTCTAGGGTTTCTTTCCTGGGATTCTCGCCATTTATTCCCTATGAGAAAAATCCCGGAAAATTTTATTTTTCCGGGAAATCTCGCATTTCAATAATAATTTACCGTGTCAGGTTTTCTTTCTATTATTTATTATATGAAAAGTTGCATCTTGAAGACTCACCTAAGAGAGAAATTTTGAGGTTTCTTGCTGCATATTATTACCTATGTTTTACAAGTCTCTACTTGTTAGTTCATGTAATATTTATGTATTGTGTTTGCACATCATTGAACAGTGGAGACTTGCTGAAAGTAAATATCACTCATCGCACTTTAGTTTATTTTTTATTTCATCTTTAGAAGTAAAACAGTATTTTTTCGTAATCATTAAAACTCCCAATGAAACGCTTTATTTTACTTTCATCTTATAATGTAGGAGAACATAAATTAATTGAGCCTAACTTGTCCATATGGGTGAGATTGGCCCTACACTTTTAGTTACTTACTAGAAAATAAATTAAATTATTTAAATTTATGACATTCCTGTATGATTTTTTTTATTCATATAAAATTCTATTTTACTATCTCATCCCGGGAAAAGAAATTATTTTGCCTGTAATCCTGCTGGAGGCAAATTTTTTGGGAAATGAGAAACTCTAGTGTGGTCACTCTTAGCTTCATTTCTCCCCATAGACCTTACTGGCATGGGTGTCTCTACCAGGAGCTTGTGCTCCAGCCTCCATTGCCCTATGGAGCAGTAAAATTACTACACTCTCCCACCATGACCAGGTGATGACCATGGGAGAGTTATTATTATAATAACATTCTTCTAGATATGTCTTAAAGATTATAATTTTATAATTTTTTTAAACAGGTTATCCGATGAATCAAGTGAAGAATCAGATCCAGAAACAGGAGGAATAACTTTATCACCTGAATTGAAAAAATTAGTGCAGTCTGATCTGTTTTTAGCAGGAAGTCCTTTGAAAGAACTGTATGTAAATTTTTTTTGCCTACATAGCTGAGATAATTCATATTGTAAAAGATTTAAAACAATAGTAGTCGTTAATATTAAGAGATTATTCAGTATTTATTAATAAATTAATTTATGTAAATGGCTTTCTAATATACATAAAAATGAAAATCAACATTATTACACTATCAACACATACCTATGTTACTGCCATTCAAAATTATTACTTTTTGAGTTAACATTGATCAAACAACTACTCACCACATCACACAAACTTAAAAATTACACACACTGAACCAATTTACAGTGTGGTAACATCGAAAAACATTGAAAAAAATGAACATTTTCGAACCCCTTCTGGGCTCTGCATCAGGTTTTAACGGTTTTTAGACAGAAATTTGATTAACAAATGCTGTTTAACTAAGAATTCAATCCTGAAATTTATAAAAAATTTATGTTGCACATGCGCAACAGTCGGCCTGCCCAAATACGAACGGCTAGAATGTGCTGTCAATCAACTTTTGCCAGGCCATTGACAAAAACATCTCTTTAAAATTTATGCACATGGTTGTGATGGGTGCAGCACAAATTTACACAGAATTTTGGTTTATATGATGTACATCTAACATGAAATGAAATTTCTTGTGTAAAACAAGATTATACTGTGTTTTATTTTTAATAAGCCATATCATTTTTTTGTTATTAACTCTGGTGAAATTTTACTTGTATTTCCAAATTTATATCAACACACATTAATTACGTTAACTATATTTTGTTTTTTAAATGTTTTAATAATTTATTTAGCTTTGTACTTCATGCATTTCCTACCCTTATTTCTGCCTTTCTTTTTCTTTTTTCTATATTTCTTTTTAAACACCATAATGAATGCTCTCTCTTCAGGTGTGAAGATTTCTTCTTATGATTTTGTTATAAGAACTTATTTATGATGCATTTTAATATGTACCGTTATATACATTATTTTAGTGTGTTTTGGTTCATTTTTTAATTTTTATATTTATTATTATTATATAATTTGTAGTTTTTGTATTGTATATATTATTTTCATTTGTTTTAAAGGAATTATTTATTAATTAGGGGACAATCTTACCATGTTTTTGTAAGACATTTATTTTTTATATAATATAAATAAACAAGTAAAATGGCAATACATGTGCAAATCTCACAGTCATGTCTGTTTGTAGAAACAGTCTCAACATTTCATATTTTCTTTTGACCTGGTTCTTGATCCCCTGACTACCTACAAGTCTGGTTTATTTTATGTGCGTATGATTTGGGCACCAAATACTCTGTGCCAAATTGAACTCCTGACATGTACTCCTTCATACCTCTAAAGTGTGCAGCCATTGACAATAGTGTGATTTTAGAGACTAGACTATCAAAAACTGAAATTAAAATTACTTGGAGATAAAGAAGATGGCAAGAATCATTGAAAAATGGTCATGCAGATGAAAATGTAAAGCTGAGTACAAACTAGTCAATGCCATTACTTTTGACATGAAATCAGCTTTCTATAACCAACATTAAAGACAAAGTGATCTTTTTATTAAGCAATTATGATATTGTTCTAAACAGCCAATGAGTATTTGATATATTCATCTAGTAACTATTTATTCTTAGATTTTATTTTTAACTTTCACTATATTTCTGCATGTTGACAAATAATTAATAAGCAAAAAAGGATCTGATAAAAATGAATATATTGCCAACAAGAATATACTAAGTGATTTTTCTTTTTGTAGATTATTTCTTCTGTTGAATCTATTGAAAAAATTTTCTGAGTATTTTAGATTCCAATAGTTCAAAAAGATAATTATTATTATACAATATTATCATTATTGTAAAAATTAAATAACTTGCTGTTGAAGTGAAAGTTATTTAATTGTTATGTTGGGATTCAAAATCCCAATGTAACAATTTTATTATCAAAAATTATGAGATCCTTGTGTTAAAACTATGGAGTAAACATCAAACTATATAAATAGCTCTTCCAATTAGTTGTGCACTCTCATCCCATGATTGAACTTGTGAATCTGAGAGTTGCTATTGATTCCTTCTACTGTTAATTAAAGGATATGACATTGAATAAATCAAAATCAATGATAGCATGAATCAACAGATGAACTTATGATCATACCAATTTAATGCGCTGTCATAAGGGTCGAGTTTCCTGTAGTATTAATCCTTAGTCTATTAATTCCATACTACTATTTAAAATATAATTACAGTGGAACCTCGGTATATGACCTTAATCCGTTCCTGGTGTTTGGACTTATACCGAATAGGACGTATACCAAACCAACCTTTTCCATAAGAAGTAATGTAAAAATGACTAATCCGTTCTCATGTAAAAAAAATGGCTGGCTTTAAACACCTTGCTTTCCTCGCTAGTTTCTGCTTGATTTTTCATGAGATCAGTGTGTATCCTTTTAACTTTCTCGCAAATAATTTCTTCCGATACGCTGTCGCCAGCACACTGTTTTTCAGTTATCCAAAGCAAAAGCAATTTCTCGACACGATCTAATATCTTCGATCTCTGTTTAGATTTTGATTTAACCCCTTTCGCAACGTTAGCAAATTTAATAATGTCTTTATTTTTCAACGTTAGCAAATTTAATAATGTCTTTATTTTTCACGATTGTCGATATCGTCGTTATCGGAATACGGAATGCAACAGTTAAATCTTGTTAAATCTCGAACACGCGTGCCACCTTCATATTTCTCAACAATCTGTTTTTTCAGTTCCATTGTGATTCTAGTCATTTTTTTTCTGTTGCCCTTTTGCAATTCATGATTAATAAAAATAATAAAATGTTACTTACAAATTAAAATCAGAAGAAATTTTAAAAAGTTATAAACCGTAGCACCGCGAACGTCTAGTATAGTGTAGTATACCGATAGTGCTACTTGTTGATAGATGGCGCGTATAATTGAATTAAGTCGTATACCGAGCAAAATTTGTTTCGTCCAAACAGGACGTATTCTGAATTGGACGTATTCTAAAGCAAGACGTATACCGAGGTTCCACTGTACTACTATTGAATATCAATTTATTTTTAGAACAATTTTTTGTATGTATAGTTATTCTAATTATGCATTTATTATGTTTTGGTTTTTTAAAACATTCAATTTGTGATGCTTACTTTTTTATTTTCATATAGTAGATATAGAAATTTGATGCTATTAAATAAAATGAAACAATCTTTTTTAATGTAAGCAGTTTGAAAGTGTAGTCATGTTTCTTTTCTATGCTCCACTATGTTGATTCATTATTCAATATGTTACATAAAAAATTATTTAATTTCAGTTCTAAATTCTAACATTTAATTAAAAAAAATCAGAGTACATGCATATTTATTTGGTAACATATTTTACTATTTAATTATCAAAAAAGTAAACTCTTGATGCTTGAGCAAGTGAATGAACAAATCATTTAATTTTAAAAATTGCTTCCTGCTCAGTATCAAATTGTTAGGATTGAGGAATGATCCTATAGAATTCAGAGTAAATATTTAAGTTTTATAAGAATAAAACAGAAATTTTGGAGCATAAAGTGAGAAATGGGAGAAAATGATTAAAAAAATTACAAGGAAAATCTGAAAAAGAAATTCTTGGTTTTCGAGACTGCTTGAATTGAATATTTAGAGTTGCATTATTGGTTTCAATATTGGAATAGAACAGTTCTGATTGAAGAAATTTTGTAGTCTTGTGGGATGGACACAGACACCAAGGTGTGCTAAATTGCAGATTGGGTACAGTAACCCAATGTTCTGATTGAATGTGGAATTATTTGAAATAAAGGTAGCAGTGGTTTTGTATGTGTACCTCAAAATTATTGTTTTATGGTGTATATGTTATTGTGGTCAACTTGCTTGTAACTAAATATTTTTGGTTTCATCACATCAATGGCTGAACTTGTTTTATTGATGTTTCTGAAAACATATCTCAGATGATGGGCTTTACCTTCAAAAAATTTTTCTAAAGATAGTCTTGTAATTTAAAATAAAAATTTTAATTTCTTACATAATGTAAAAATCTCAAAAACTAACTTTTTTATATTAGGAAAGAACCTTCCATGGCAGTAGTTCTGTGGCAACCACCAGGAGGAATATTACCTCAGAAAATAAAAAGTACATTTAATTCAGAAGAAAGAATAACTGCATCAAATTTTCCTGAAAATAATAATAATGAAGGAACTGTTGACAGAAATTGTGTGAATACAAATAAAACAAGGTATTATCTTTATAATTTTTATTATGAATGAATTTTGTATTGAGACAATATGAATCTACTCATATTTATATAACAGGGATATTATCATCTTTTGCTCAGGCAATGATTGATAACAAATGTTAAAATTAAAACCATATTAAAAGCTTTATTTACTTTAGCTTGGGCAGAGCCACATAGCTCTACTAGTTACTGTTAATAATGTTTTTGAGGTGATCTTATAATAAAGGCGTCAGCCTTCTGTTCTTGAAAAACTTTAATTCAAGTTCAGGTCAGGTTACCATCCCTCATACCATCTGGCTAGTCCCTATTACATATCTGGCTGAATCTAATGATGATATGATTTAAAGTACATTTATGTTGAGACACTAGGGTTTACTAGTGTGCAACAAATCATTCAAATTGAGAAAGCTAAACAAGTTGTTACCTCTGTACTGTACATCCTAATGTCACTTCAGAAAACACAAAATGGAGAGTTAGTGCAAGTCAATGTGATATTAGTTTGAAAAATGGCATCAGTCAGAAACAAAATCTGCACAGTGGAAATTATGTTTCCAAGTGATATAGATCCTGAGATAAATAAACTTATAATAATATAATAAATTTAAAATGTAATATATTTTTAAAGTTTATGGATCAATATTGCATTAAAAAACTAAACATACATGATATGAATGAGTATAAAATAAATATTTGACTATTTGAAAATAAAAATTTATCCCTTGCTGTCTTAGATAAACGTCCTCAAATTTTTGTTTTAGAAATTACTTGAATGTTTCATTTTCTGACAATCAAAAATAGGAATCGTTCATATCAGAATAGTTTCTCCTGAGTAACTTGGAGGATAATTCCTTTCCTACTCCTGTTTTTAAAAAGTAGTACTAATAAATTTGTGTTCTCCTGATATTTTTTTCTCCTCATCTATTAGATTGTTAACAAAATAGCTAAATTAAAACTGCTGAAATAACAATGGATTTAATAAACAACTGGTTTTCTGCCATGTTGCCATTCAGCTTGATATGAAAATCTGGAGATGCACTGAGCACTCAAAGTAGTTTGCCATCCTGAATGCACCATTAAAAGGCTCTTTTAGCTCCCTCAGTATAGAAAGAATAAAAATAAAACCTCTTTGGAACCAGCTAGATAACATAATAAGTATTACTTCTGATGGCCAAGAATAGATATAATACTTTTACAACTTTCAACCAACACTATTATCCATGACAGATTTCAGTGATTTGGCACTTTCTAGATTGTGTGCCTTAGAAATTAAAGAACTGACACACATTTAAAAATATATTCATAGAAGATATAATGTAATCATTAGCATAACTTATGCTTGAACCGTTCAAGTGTGATTATTTTTCAAGATATGTTGTTAACGCAGAGCAGGGGTCAACAACCTTTTGGCAGTGTTGTGTCATTCTGGATACTGACATGATTCTACTAATTTTGTTATATATATTATCAAAATTGGTCTGGTTATAATGGACTTCAAAAATAGCAACTTAACCTCAAAATTATATAATTGAATTATGTTTTTACATGTGAAATGCATGCACATGATGGTGACAATAAGCGTAAACATACGCACTGTAATATAAATATACCACAACCTACACTGAACTATAATTACACATTTAAATGGAAGCCAATAATTAAAACATAATTTTTACTACATTTCTATTCAATTAGAATAACACTGAAATACATCCTGTGTGCCATAGGTTGCTGACCCCTGATCCAAAGCATGAGTTCTAGTTCCATTGAGGGCTTGTCAATCTTTAATTTTGAGTAATTGTAAAAAGATTATAATAGAAATTAAAATTTATTTAAGAACATGGTGTAACCATGTTGTTAAATAAATTTTTAAATGGTGTAATTACTTTAGGCTAAACTCATACTTTTATTAATTAACTAAATTTCAAATTTAATATAGGTAAAAAAATATAATAGAATTTATACTTATGTTTGTTTCAAGACAGAACAGAACAGTCTGACCAACATTTGTTTGAAATGTACTGCAGTGATTTACAGTAGCAAGAATGAATGTTAGTATATGAGGGTACATGTTATATGAATTTAAAAGGATCTGAAACATTCCTTGAGTCACCAGCATATACTTTTTAAATATCACAGAGCCTTAGTTTGGTGACATGTAGCTGAAATGACTTGTAAACTCATTGTAATGGAAATGGAACAAAAAGGTAAGATGGATTAATTCATACACTACAAGTAATATTTTACTGCCAAACTTTTGTGAAAGTTATACAAAAGGGCATAAGGTCATTCCCATACAAAGCTGTAGAATTTGATCAACTGTATCATCCAGTCAAAAATGTATGTTATATATGCTTAATTCACTGTTCAAAAACTCATACTTTTTCTTAATTTTGCTACACTTGCTATAAAAAAGAAAAAATGACAAGCTACATTTTCTACACCCCACTGAAAGTAGTGTGTCAGTTCTCACAGGTTGTTCAATTGGTAGCAGCAAGAGGTCAGCTTTATAAACAAATTTATTGAATTTTAGTTCAATTTTGAGATTTCTAGTTCTGTGCAGAAAGAATAAAGATAATTATTTTAAAAATCATCAATTTAAATCTAACTGAAATTAATGATAAAAGGGATAAAAATAACTCTTGTACCAACAAGAGTTATTTTTATCCCTTTTTGTTCTGGAGAGTTGTGTTCTGAGAAATAATATCAATTGTGGCAGTAACCTTGTAGAACTATGTGGAAATTTATTTGATAAGGGTAATCTTATATAATTATGTATGTCGTCATTTTATAAAAATTTTTTGTGTATAATGACAGCAAATATCCCTTACTGTTGTGTAGTCACCACCATTCTAATTGGTATGATTTTAAAATCAAACCATTAGTCAAGCTGTAGTACTATGAAAATGTTCATATTCAACATGAACACAGAAATATCATTATCAGATATTTTGAATCTGGATTATTTATGTTTGATGTTTAGTTAATGTGAGGAGTAAAATAATAATGCTGTATTTTTTTTTCTCCAGTTGTAATTCTCCAGAAATGAAGCCGGCAATTCCCATTTCTCCATTTCCTGATCCATTTGATGCAACTGATGACGACATGGATTTGTGATCTATCCCAAAACAAATATTAAAAAAAAACTTACATAGAGCAAGTGCTTATGAGAGAAAACATGTGTGCATCTTATTGCTTGGAGTTCGTATGGATGTTTCATCGATATTTTAATGTATATCTTTCTTTAACATTACACATAGTTCTATTTCACAAGATAAGTCACATTAAGATAATCAAATTATATAATATACATAATTTATTATTAATAAAAATTGCTTAAACTCAAAAATTGCTTTGTATTAATTTTATACAAAATAAATCATGTTTATTTTTACAATATACAATTTAAAAATTTTCTATAGGATTTTATCTTAACCTTTGAGACTATGAATGTTACAACAGGTTCATTTTAATTTACATAGCAGTCCGTCACGTTGAAGACATTACTTTTTCAGCTAGGCTTTCAAGAAATGTACTCCCATTGACAAGTTTTGTAGTTGCAACGATGTATTCTACAGGAACTGAAAAAAAAACAAGCTAATTTTTTTTCTTGGCTTTATAGTTTATTTATTAATTGATATGTAAATTTTATTTCAGATGGAAGCATATGAGGTATATTGCATATTTTCAAATTTTTGATAAAATGTATTGCATATTTGTTTACTATATTATTAAATAAAACTTCATATTCAAGTTTTTTCCTCTTTCTCAGAATTATAATGTATTTTTATTTTAATATACAAACAGTAGACCATGAATATTACATATGCTTTAAGGCAATTTATAACAAAACTTATCAGAAAAATGGAAATATTTTTCAATAATGTTGTCTAAAGAGAAACTTGCAGCAAAAATTATTTGTTAAATATAGGTTTTACCCTGCCTTTATTTTTCTTAATTTCTATACACACAACACAGTTTCCAATTGAGTGGACTATATTTTTGAGACTGATACAATGGAATATATTTGCATTTACATATTAATCTAAAAATGTTTTAAATTTTTTCTCATGAGAAATAATGACCCTTCTATCCCAAACATGACTTTGTATTATTAAAAGATATGTAAAAACATATCTTTTAATAATAATAATAATCAGTTGTCTGGTTAAGTCATTATTTCACGCTTTACATAAATATTAATTGAACAAATTTATACTTATTATCGATGTTTATAACATAATTATTGCACATATACTGAAGTAAGATTTAAAACTGTTTAGATAAAAATGGATATTGTTCTTTTAAACTTTTCCATGAACAAAACTTCCACAAAAATTAAAATGCTGACTAAATCTGCTTTTGAGTGAGTCTAGAAAGTAGGTCAAAATTACTGGTTTCTTGCTGTCCAAACCCTGGAAAGCAAGAATTGCCATCTCTGCAATGTAATTTTTCCGAACTGTGGTCTAGATGATCTCTAAATATATCTGCAATTGGGCCATTGTCAGTCAGTTACACTTTAAGATGTTAAACTTATTTTTATGATGTTTAATTAAAATCCATTTATTTATTATATTTGTCAATTACAGTTTTAAGTTTTATTTTAAGATTTAAAACCTTTTAATACAATATCCTCAGATTAATTTTAATTAATAATACAGAATATATGATCTTATTATGATCTTATTTAACACCATACTGAAAGCCCTTGTGTGTGTGTGTGTGTGTGTGAATTCTTTATAACTCCTGCAATTTGCAATTTTTGTCCAATCCAGACATTTGTTATTAGCTATAGAATAAACGTTTTATCGATTGGGTCAGTGACCACTTGATGACAGAATTTCCCCTTCATTTGCCAAAATATTTAAAAATACCCAACTTTAAAAAAAAAATCTTTCCATAGTGACCACATGATGTTCTATTATCCAACTGGAAGTAAAAAGCTAACGAGCTGAGCTAACTAATGTACTTCATACAATTAATCTTTTTTTTTAACTCCACATTGATAAAATAGACTTAGGGAAAGCATAAGAGTAAAATTGGTCAGGTAAATTCTAGATAAACATTTACATTGCTTAGATCTAAAGAAGTAATTGAGGAGACATTTAAAATAATGGATGATGCAGCTATAGGTAAAGGCTTAGCAGTTAACAATGAAAAAACAAAATATATGAAGTTAACAAGGAAAGAATACCAGTGGTCAAAGGGACAAATTCTACATATAAATGACCATAAATTCGAAAAAGTAAATAAATTTCAATACTTAGGAGCAAAGTTAATGGAAAAGAATGAAGGCAAGAATGACAGCGGGAAATAAAAGCTATTATATGTTAAGAAGAATTATAACATGTAAAGAAATATCAAGATGCAGTAAGATTAGAATATATAAAACTATTATAAGACCTGTAATCATGTATGGTTCCGAAACTTGGACACTGACAAGAAAACATAAACAGTTGACAAGATTTGAAAGGAAAATTCTGAGAAGAATATATGGACCAATGCAGGATAGAGGGGAGTGGAGAATTTTCATATAACTCAAAGATTTATATGAAAATCCTGATATTGTAACAGAAATTAAAAGAGAGAGATTTCGTTGGATTAGGCATTTAGAACGGATGGAACCTGAGAGAAAAGTGTATCAGATGTACAGAGAAAGGCCAGAGGGAATAAGACTGAAAGGGAGACCAAGAAAGAGATGGGAAGAGGATGTGGAGGATGATTTGAGAAAGATGGGTGTGAGTTGTTGGAAAAGTAAAGCCCAGAAAAGGAGTGGGTGAAAATCCTGGATGAGGCGAAGGTCCTTCAGGAACTATGAGTGCCGAAGAGAGAGAGAAATTCTAGATGTAAAAGAATAAAAACTGAGACCTGTGAAGTCCGACTCGAGCAAAATAATTTTGTTGTTCTTTATGTTACAACAGATAGTAGAATTCAAGACATATTGCTAATATTTCTACAAATTAAATACTTTTTATGAAAGTATAAAGTATTCTGTCAAGTTTGACAGGGGAATTTCTAGTGTATGATAAATGTGATAAGATATTTGACTTAAGAATGTGGCCAAAAATGTTCAATATTAATCTATTGGTTAACATTTATTGAAATGTATCTTGGCATTTGTCCCATCAGATTTAAATGAAAACATGTTACAGCTTCGTTAAGATTAATTTTGTGAGTCTTGGAAACCAGACAGCTGGTGGTTTTTAATTTGTTAATTAAAACAAGTAATTCATTAATTTTTTGAAGAGCCATAAAATTTTTTGTTTTTTTCCTCTTGTCCAACTTCTACTGCAATCCAGTGAAACAAATGAAAACATGCTTCCTGCTTCCCATTTTTTGTTATGCATATTGAATAAATTCACATCATAATGGTAAGATTCTTTGCTTCTGATATTTTGATTGTGACAGGTACCAAGGTATGACTGAAAGTAATTTGTAGATCAGAGATGGGTTACACAAAACCCTTATTTGGTTTGGGTCTAATGCCAGGAACAAATTGGCCAAATGATTGAAATAATTGTCCAAACATTTTATCCACTTTTAATTATGAACTAGACTTGGTTAGAATATGGAAGAAGTGATAAATCATTATTGATAAAACCCTGGGAATGTTTTGTGAGTAGCCTGTGCCATTGGGAGCTTGGAAAAAGGCCCTCCTAGGCTGGAATGCACTGACAGATATTTTTGCATGGAATTCTACACCAGTGCACACAGACTAATATTTACTGTGTGGAAGTCAGGCCAAGGCCAGTTTGTGTGTTTCAATTGAAAATGGATTTAGTGCCAAAATTTCACCATGAAACATCACATGGATTCCATGTAAAAAATAAAAAAGTTGAAGTTGAATGAAAAAAGCTACATTGTTCTAATATTTGAATTGTTGCAAATGGGATATATTGAACAAAAAATTCACATATTCCATCTTGTTATTTTTCAATATATAATATGAGTGTTTAACCTTACCTTACTATTAGTACAAATATATTATTAATTATCATGTTCTGGAAGAATAACTCACCATCATCTTGTTCTGAAAGGAATCGCAGGGCAGAGATTTCCGCAAACGTGCAACCTCCTAGGAAGAACACCAGAGTCACCTTCTTTTCTTCGGCACTTGACTGAATAGATGAACCCGAACCCCCTAAATCACATTAGAGATTCCTCGATTACAAACAGCTCTGAAGTTAGAAATACACTATAAACATGAATATATAATAGTAGTACTTCTTTTACGATGTCCCGTGATGTTCTGCACTGCTTCCACCGTTGGACCAGGCAACTGGTTCAGGATATCCTGGATGGCTCGCCAACCAGGCATGGCCAAAAATTGTGCCAGACGCACACTGAGAGGTGCATAACCACTGTGGACATATGCAACATCGGTTGGATTCTAAAATAAAGTAAAAATTGATTAATTTTACACAAAAATACACACTTGTTCATATTTTAGGAACTGCCAAAATTTAGGAAACCAATTCAAAAATTGCAATACACAGTACAAGCTTGCAGTTGCCAACAAATTTGATAAGTTTTTGGGGTTTTTCAAAATATGATTCTATAAATAAAAGAACAACACAGTTCCACTCTTATCATGATTCGAGAATTGGAGACATTGGAGAGTTACAAAATGTCACAATTTTTAAGTGCAAACATTGTTATTCAATATTTTTTTTATTCAATCAAGCATGCATGTTGTCTCATATTTACCCATGGATTCTAGAACATCGAAAATTTCAATCTTGTTTTGTGCTTTTCACCAGGTTTTATTTAATAAGAACTGATTGTACAATATCATTAAATCATTAGTTTTCTATTCAAGCTTTCCTATAAACCAGATGTTGCTGTGATTGGTGATAGTGTTCTAAATGAATCTGAAAGTCTGTTGCTGTGTTTTGTTTTTATAGATTAAAAGATCTCTTAGGTAAATGCAAGCAAATGAAAAAAAAAGTAGAGAAAAGTCAACATGTTGCTGATACTTCAGATGATGATAACCTTGTTAACAGTGTTTAGCAGTGAAGAAGAAAATTAATATTCACACACATTTATTAAAGCAATCAAAAATATTGTATTTCTCTTAATTACAAAAAAGAATATGTTAGGTTTTAAAAGTTAGCAAACGTATACTGTGTTTTGTATAGCATGGATTCACATAACATGACACTCTTTTTGAAATCTAATTACTGTGTTATATATGGAATATATGTATATAAAAAGAATGTGTTTTGGGGCAGATTCTCTTTGTAAATACTTACAAATTAGAGAAAAATAAGCATACTTTTCCAATAAACACCTGTTATGACACAAAATTCCCAAAACTATAGTGAGGGTGTGATTTATGCAGGGATTATATTCTCCATAGTACAAGTGTAAAAAAGATCCATACAACTAAAGACCAGCTATGCCCCAGAAATACTTTAATTTTGAATTTTACACATTCCAGAAATGCATAAAATTGCTACTCCCATGACTTCTTAGGTAAAAGATAAAAAAAGACAAACCCCCAAATTTGGGCTTGGCTAAATGAATTTTTTAACCATATCTAATTTGCCAAAAATACTCCATAGTTTATTATACTTCCCAACAGATGGCACTTAACTTCTGTCTCTCTTAGAGTTTTCATACTATATTAAGGTAAATTTTTCAGAAATACCAGGTGACAAAGTACCCTTATTCAACACTGTCTGGAGAGATATTTAGCAGTATAAATGAAACTAAATTTGGCAATGTAACATTACAGGACTACAGAAGACATTTCTGCAAGAAAAAAAAATTAGTATCAAAATGATACTTTTGCGCAATAAAAAAGAAGTTTCTTTTGCATAAACATGTGTTGCAACAACTGTAATGTATGGCAATAAACTATGCTAGATGAATACATATAGCATGAACCAGCCTTTAGACAAAGGCTATGACAGAGCATCACTAATATAACAAAAAAAATTTGGAAGAGTTAAAACAAAAGATTGCTACTGTTGGGAACAACCAATAAACCACATACAAAATACAAACATATCTCAAATTTTGTTCTAATGTATAATTAATATTGAAGAATCTACCATATGCTTGAAGAAAATATCTTTGAAATATACTAGGCTAACAAACAAAGCAAACACTTATGAAATTATCAGAATACATCTATAAACAGAAAATTCTTTGTGATTATGTCCTATCAAGAAACAAGAAAGGATGCACGATAACATTAACGAAAGCAAAACAAGGATTTGTAAATACAGATTTTGAACTGATGAATGTTCATTAAAATCATAAACATAGATTATCCAAACCAGCACCTTCACTTATCCTGATGTGAAAAAGGACATCATTTATTTTATGATATTATTCAATTACCAGTGAACATTTTGTTTTTTACATAATTTATTCAATACTAAACTTGAATTACGTTAATAAACTTGAATTGAATAATTTATTCAATACTAATGTCACAGCCTATAATAAAAGGGTGAACCTTAGTGAGTTTTAGAAGAGTTCCTGGTGTAACGAAGGACAAGTAAAGATGCCATTTTGGATTGTCTACATTTATGATTTTAATGAACTTTTAATGTTCTGGATTATTATTTTTTATTAAATGATGAATCTGTGTTACAAAAATATTTTGCTAACAGTCAAATTATTTATATGAAAACATAAGAATACAATAGATATATTTTGTGGCAAAGTTTCATTTGACTTGTGGTCTAAAAGTACCTTAGACTTTAGAGTAAATATTGTTTCTGATATACTGATAAGTAAAAATTTCCAAATCCATCAAAACTTTTTTTTGTGTTGCAACTTTGTTTTGATATCTAAGGAACTAAAATAACATCAGAACATTTTAATCCAGATAATCTTGATCAAAGCCAACAACAAATACTTTGTACCTGTTTTCATTTTGTGGTATATGAGTGTTTCTTATATTGTAGAGCTCCAACAGAGTACCATGCATTGTCCTGCCAATGCATGGTACTCTGTTGGTGCTCTAGAAGTTTAACAAAGTTTGAGACCCCATTTTTGGTAATGCACAGTGACCCTGTCAGAGATTCGTCAATCTGTTCCTGTCACTAAGTAAATACTCTAGTCCTCTATACTGCACATTTTTACAGCCCGGTCAAAATTTGTGAAATGAGGCATAAAATAAGCTATAGAGAGTTTTCTTAGTGTGTGTCTGCTATTGTTTATCAAAGAAGAAAGTTTATACTTTGCAGATACAGTTAATCCATATTATTCAAGAAAAATTAAATAATATTCATTGCAATATTTTGATTCCTCTAGTTACCAAGTTTTATGTTCTGTATGAATATAAAGCAATTTACTTTAATTTCATCAAGCATGTGGTAGATTGCTCTGTATTTATTACCAATCTTTTGTATATGGAAAGGAGTAAAATAATAACAAAACAATGGACAAAGAGAAACAATAAATGTATTTAAGATAAAAACATTAAAAGTTATTAGTACTGTATGTATTTCAAATGCAAGCATCATGGTTTGGAAGCATATTTTAGTTAGTTTGTTTTTCATCCTTACAAATCAACACATTCCGTCTAAACAGATTTTGATAGCAAAATATCAAAAAGGCAGCATTCATCAAAGACAAAATTAAGTGCTAGCTTCCTGCAAACATGTGGAAGAAGAATCAGTATTTACACTCTTAGTTGCTCAGTTTTTCATCATAAATGAGTCAACCATATATTAGAGAAGTGATCTCCAAACTTTTTTGATTGTGTACACCTAAGACGAAAATAATTAGAAGTTGTACCTCCTATAATATAATACAGTGATACCCCAGTTTTCGTCGATAATCCGACCATAAACAATTGGTGAAATCCAAAACTGATGAAAACCGAGGCAATTATTTCCATATTAATCAATGTAAATCCAATTAATCTGTTCTAGACACTCCAAAATACACACCAAAAACACATTTTATAGAGAATTAATATAGTGTTAAATACTAAAAGCAATGGAATTGTTTGGCTAGACGTGCAGGATAATGTGTTGTCTTGTAGGAGCTAGTTGGACATGAGCTAACCTATAGTAAAGTGTGGGTATGGGGCTTTATATGCCCCATAGTAAAGTGTGACGTAGTTGTATGTGTTTATGATGGTCATATTGCAGGGAATAATGCCTTCCGGGAGGTCTGTTTAAGGGTAACTGGCCCCTATTCAAGCAATACAGATACAGAGAAAACCCAGAAAACTTTACGTGGCCAGCCCGTCCCGGTGAGGCGTGAAACCATGACCGAACTCTGTGTTCAGGGCACGGAAGCGTTGGCCACTGGTGGGCCGTCATGTGGTAATGCTCACATGAGAAATAACACCACACTGAGCCAGAAAACGCACGGGTTACCATTTGTTTTCGTAAAATTAGCAGTGAGGTCACTTGGGCATACTGATGAAAACAGAGATAAATTTTTCACAAAAAAAAATTGACAATAACCGAAGTCAACGAAAACTGAGGTATTACTGTATAATATAATAATATTTGCCAAATTTCCATTATAAATACATAATTCTTACTAAATTTCCTGCTATCCGCAATTTTTCCACGTATGATCACAAGTGAATGTGAGCCCACTTCTTTGGGAGGATGACTGTAAGATTAGACAGATTGTGGACAGGACACATACAGTATTTTGAAGGGGAATTTACAGTCCAAGTATCACTTTGCATACCCCACTTTGGAGACCACTGTATTAGAGAACAGAGATCGAAAATGCAGTAGCATCTTCCTTGTGTGGAATAAAATTTGTGAAGATTTTTGGCTATTGGATTTCCGACATAATGGTAAAAGTTTTAAATGATGGGATTAAAGATCAGTCAAAAAATAACTCTTTTTTGGATGGTTCGGTTGTGTGAAAAAGCAAAGCATCCATTTTGGCATCTGAGTGCAAGTTTTAGTCAAGAGCAACTGTAGAGTAAGAATTCTCTTAATTCTTTACATTATGCAGAGCATTTATTCTATAGATATACTAGTAGTCTGTGACGCCCCCTAGTGGGCGTTCTTTACAAATTTCCACGAGGTACGATTCCTTTGACTTTTTTGTTCCTATCAATATGCTGTACAGCTCTGTTAAAGTCCCAATAGTAAGATTTGCCCTCCGAATGAAGAGGTGGCAACCCCCAAACTAGCCCCTTCAAACAATAAAGTCAAAGGAACCATACCCCTACTCACGACCCTTCGCAAGATATAAGCCCCTGAAATAATAAATTCCTATTACAAATATACTGAATTATTTATATTGTTATATTGACCAAATAATAATTTATGGGCCAAATGAATAATAATAATTCATATTGTTAATTTAAATAAGAATTAAAATTGTTAATTTGAATGTTTGAAATATGACACACGATAGGGGTGCCTCTAGTGTCCGTTATCAAACGGTTACGGGACAGACGGACACCCGTTGAATGGGTTATATATATAGAAGATTTGCATAAATTCTGCAGAATATAACCTCTGCTTTATAATGTAAGTGATAGTAATAGATAAAGATTATACATCTCTTTCTAATCTAGTTATACACTCATTTGTTTGAGAAAGAATTAAGATTAAGTTTACTACAGAACAAAACTTTTAAATTTTTGATAATGGAAAGAAAGATTTAAAAAACTCAATAATCAAAAGAAATAAAAATGAACTTGCCAATTCATCTACATCTTCTACCGTCAAACGTAATGTCTTCCGAAGAGTGGAATAAATTTTACTGCCTTGTGGTTTCAGCAATCCGGCCTTCTCCAGGTTGACCAGCGTTAAAAAGTTTTGATATCCATAAGTCTGCAGTAAAAATAAACAAATAAGATGGAGGAATAATCTCTAACAGAAAAAGAGAGAAAGAATTATTTTTTTTTATGTGCTTAATATATTTTTAAAAGCAAATACATTACTTGTAATATTTCACTTCTGTAATAATCTAGAACTTTTTGTTTTAATCCATTATTTATAACAGACTGCATACAGATTAAGCGCAAGATCTAAAAGAAAAAAAATTAAAATTTTGCTTATTAAAACTTGTTAATGAAACATTTTATTATCTACTTGTAAAAATAAATTAGGAAATTTTTTTAAAGCAAAGATTAACAATTTCAGAATCAAATAATAAACTTCATTTTTGGTTCTGTCAAACTGGTATTAGAATCTAAATGTTAGTTAATGAGATTCAAAAGAGAGGAGATTAGAGCTTGGTTTCCAGAAAATGCATGTTGACAAAAGAAGATGGAATTGCAATTAAAATAAGAATGAATGGAGATCAAGCGGACACAAAAATGGCACCGAGCTAGTTGGAAAATATACAGAAAAAGAATCTGGCAGAAGACATAATGAAGTTGAAGTAAAAATCAAACAATCACAAAATCCTTTGCAAAATGGTCATTTGTTCTGGAATTTATCATACAATGTTGTTTTAACCTTTGTCCTTTGAAACAAATTGTACCATCAGTCGATGCATTTTATCATCATCTCGAGCTATCAACATTATTAAAGTTAGGCAAATGATACTCAACTTGTTTAGATAATTTCATATTAAGTAAAAATACCTTACAAATATCTAACTTTAACTTTTGACATTTAATTTAGAATTGACAATACAATTCACAAAATCAATTTATGGCAAAAACTAAAAATGCAATGTAAATTTCAAATTAAAAGCGAGCTGTTTTGAGATTTTAAAAATCTAATCCATCTCCAAGTGTAAAAATCAGAAAAAACATTTGGAACTGCCTTTGTTTTTACCTTTATTAATGATTCCTGTCTTCCAATGCAATCTTCGATGTATGGATTAATTTTATCCGTATCAATTCCATTCATAAACTCTGAAATATTTTTAATCATTAGAAAATTGATAAATCTCAAGTTTAAATGATTAAAATTCTCTATATGGCTTATAGAAATATATAAATATAAACTTCTGTAAGTTATATTAAAACTAAATGATTGCCGGATATTGTTAATAGAAGTAATATAATCTGATTTAATTTGGCAATTTTTTGGCTTAGAGAAATAATTTAATATCAATATTTTCTTTACAAATACATTTAATCTTCTTTTTCTTTGGCCTCATTTTTCCTGTAACAATATAGAATTATCAACCTCTATTCTCTGACTACACTTTTTTATTTATACAGACTCAGGACCTTCCCAAGCAACAGCAGAACCTGTACTTTGTGCAATCTCCAAGTGATTTACAAGACTATGTCCCCTATGTTTCTTATCTTTGGTTATCTGACAGGAACAGGCATGTCTGGCCAGAGCTCTCATTTGTAATGTAATGTCATATCATCATCAATTATTAATATAATTTAAATAACAAAACTATAATATATATTTTGAATTGTCAACAACGATGACAAAATTTACAAATACTGTATTTCCTTGAATTAGCACTGGGTTTTGAATAACCACCAGGCACTTATTTAAGATAAAAAGTTTGTAAAATTTTGGAGATTTTTTTACACCATCAATATTGAACATGTTTCATTTCAGACTGTGATAAAGTATAACATTGTACTGGAAACTTTCTCTAGAAACATATTCTCATCATTTTTAATGCATGATATATCAAGGATACAATTTTGTATAAAAATTACTTTCTTCTACCAATATTTATTAGTGATATTTGCTGTAGTTTTAGCATTTGATAATAATGTTGAATACCGCTATTTTAATTCATGAAGGTGAAATGGGTCATATTGAATAGCTATAAAATAAGTTTTAAACTGGAAGCTGTAGATTTTGCAATAAATAATGGAAAAGCAAAAGCTGCCAGAAAATTTGAAGTCAACCCTAAAATAACTTGAAAATGGCATAACGATAAAGAGAAGCTTCAAACTAGTGTTAAATCCAATAATTCTAAAAGATGATGACTCCAAGGAGGTGGAAGAAAACCTGCAAGTGAAGAAATGGAGGAGAAAATAGAAGATTAGCTAGATGAGATGAAAAGTAGACAGCTTTCTGTTTTGTAGAAAATGATCATGATGAATTCCAGGGAAATAGTCAATAGTGTAACTATTTGTGATTCAATTGTGAAGAACTTTGTAGCCAGTAGTAGTCAGTTGCAAAATTTTCTGGCAAGAAAGATCATTTTCCTATGCCGACAGATGACAGTGAGCTAAAATATTCTCTTGCAAGTTCAAGAAAAGTTGGAAAGTTCACTTCATTTGTCTGACTTCTGATAAAAAAGAAATACAAACCTATGTTGACTGCAGCAATGGACAAGACTGTCTGATGGATGAACATGTCAGTTCTCATTTTGAGCAATTTGAATGACAAGTTATGAAAATCCCATTTCATTTGTCTGGAGAGTAAAAGCCAATGGAAGGAAATTGAAGAATTCAAAGAAATCAAAATTGTGCTAAACAAATATGGCTAGACGAAAGAGTGGCTACACAAAATCTGGGGTTTATTAACATTTTGGCTACAGCTGCTGATATGGGACATTTACAGATGCTAAGTCATAGATTCCACAAAGGCCAAATGTGGCATCATACAATTGATTTTAAACTTTAATTATTTCCATTTAATAACTGCAGTATAAATTTAGAAATTTTACTCTATATAAAAATGAGTCATTTGGCTTACTAAATGTAACTGTTTTGAGTCACAAATTCTGACAATAATGAATTAAATCTAGATGTACTTCAATAAACTGAAATTTTGATTCCCAAAAGTTGGTTACCAACTTATTTATTTTATTATTAAAATTACTAAACACGTATAAAATATATGAAATATCATACCTTGTTCTACTTGTAAAGATTCCAAAAATTCTTCTTTATCTGTTACTTCTTTGATTAATTCAGCCATTGAAGTATCTGGCAATAAAAAATACAAAGCTTTATGTATTTTGAAAATTACAATAATACTAGAATAAATGTCAAATGTTTTCTTTTTTTAAATTAATATAAATATTTATAATGATTATAAAGTTGTTTAACAATAACTTAATTGCAAAAAATACTATGACAATTTTCAATACAGCAGAACATTGATTATTCGAGGTAAATCTGTAAGTGACACTACTTTTCTTACACTTTAATTCATAAAAGAAAGTTAAAATGATAACATGTATTATAAAATGATTTGTTTGTTACTTTTCATTGATGTACTTCAATGTAAGATTAAAACCATTCATATTAAAACATAACTGCCATAATTACACATTTTTATTCTTAAAACTATATGTATTAGCTGTATAATAGATGATGTAAAAGTTATTGTTCTTATTCATGATTAAATTATGTATTGTATAAAAAGAAGTTTAAAAGTGATATGATACAAAATGTAATTTTTAATCTTAATATGGTTATAGCTGTACATATTATTCAAGTCTTCAGTTATCCAAGATACTGACGATCCATGTTACCTAGGATAATTAGAATTCTACCTTAGTTAAATCATAATGTAATGTTTTATTTAAAACACTCAAATACAATGTCAAGTGTCTTACATAGAATGCAGAACAGAACAATATTTAAATATTTTATCATAATTAAAATTCAAAAACTTCCAGAAAGAACCATGAACTTGTACAAACATGTGATGTTACAAAGAAAGATATAACTTAAAAATTAGTTTTTATTATATACAACCAGTTTTGCTTAATATAAAATAATGTATTTCACTTGAATCCAAAATATTCAGTATAGTAACAGAATGTCTCATTGTATAGCTATCCAGTCATCAACATTATCAACTTTTCTATAAATATTACATATCAGGACTCTTTCCTATTCCTTGTCCTTCCGGCCAACTGAACCACAAGCCAGATTAGCTCATAATGATCAATGAGTAACAAGGACACTGATCCCAAGTACCTTGAAAAATGTCAGTGTGGCCTTTAATAAAAAACTGATGAAAAATAATACACCTGCATACTATAGATCGATGTAATGGATTAACTTATCAAAGAAAGTTTGGATATTTTTTCTTTAGTTTTTAACTCTTTCCTCCCCAATAAGAGAAGTTTTTAAATATGCTCATTATGGGTTTGGCCAGGCTTCTGATGGCGACCAGTTGGCAAGGAATGAAGCCACACATGAATTTGATTTATCATTTTCACCAGAATCCATTTCCTTGGAATAAAAAAACAATATTTGTTTGTTTACTATTCTTGTTTTATAAATAACTAAATCTATATTTTAACCCTTTCATGAGTGGGTTTATTAGTTCCCTCTCCTCCCAGAGTGAGTGGTTTTTTAAAAAAATATAACATTTACAAAATAGATTAATATCTCATCTTCTAGTTCATATTTTTAATAAACTAGGCAATATTTTCTTCTTCTGATTTGATTACATTGATTAATTCCAACAATTCAGGAGACAGCTAATATAAATGACAATTAGACACCATGTTTGTCTTCATGCTAGAAAATTCTATACTAAATTTCACAAAACTTACAAAAAACCACATAGAAAAAATATTTCTAGACCTGTCAATAAATGTCAGTTGCTATCTGTAAATATATGAGCATACTATGATGAGACAAACTTGAACACACATGCTTACTCTGTATGGCTCACCATGTGTATTACACATTTACTGATCAAAGGATTAATTACCATTAAAAAAGTGTCACAATAAATAATTACTCATTTATTATTTAATATGCCACAAAACAAGAACTAATACCTTTCAATATATATTGACATTTATAAAATGTCAATTTTGTTATATCTGACAATGTTCACTAACTTTAAATTTTGGTTCCAACAAGATCAAAAACTTCAAATATTCAATTTAAATGTAGAATCTCATATTTTTATATGGCAACCTAGATTTTGTATTATTTGAAATGAAAACACATTTTTTCTAATTCTCTAATGAATAAAACTTGGTACTATATTTGAATAAAAAGAAAAACACAAATTGTCAAGAAAAGCAAAAATAAGGATTTATTACAAATGTTTTTGTCCCACTACATCCAACTAAAGTGAGAAGTTGGATGAAGTTAGCCAATACTGGTCAAATGGTAGGCTGAAAATGTCCTAATAGATGGTGAACTTTTTGAGTCCACGTCATATGATAACCATAGTTATCCTTGAAAATGTTTATGCATGCCAAAGTTTTAAACTTTAAATAACAAGAAATTACACAAATATGCTTTAATTAGAATAAATGTAAAGAAGCTGATTGATAAAAAGATGATGACTAATGTCACTAAATACAGGACCATAATAAAAAATTGAAATTTAACAGTAAAAAAAATAAACAAAATCTTATGATATTTTGCATGCCAGATAATTTCTCTTGATGTGCTACTTTGAGCACACATGCCATATGTTTTCCATTCCCATAATAGATCCTTATATTTTGTCTTTCTTAACAGTTTGAGCTTTCTTTTATATACAGTACTTAAGCATATTTGATTATCTTCAATAGAAATACTATTTTTCTCCTCCCTCTCCTTTAAATTTTACTTGCCAAAATTAATCTTATAGTAAAATTTAAAGGAAAGAGAAATAAAATTTAGTACATTTTTACTTTAACAATTTCATATTATTAAAATTCTTACGTGTGGCAAGAGATTTTTTAGCTGCCTGCATGTGAGGTAACTTATTAACAAATTGTTTGATTTCATCCAAGGTTTTTACACCACGCCTTTCCTATAATTAAGAATAAAATTTGTAAAAAAATTATGTATTTATAGAAATATAAATTATTAAAATTTATATTTTAAAGTATTAACTTACAAAATTATATTACGGAAAAACAATTTAAGTGGTGGCTTCTTTGATATATAACTCATAATTGTTTTCTGATTGCAATAGTTATTTTTCTTTGAAATTTTAATAAAATATCAGGTTGATAACTGCAATATCACCCAACAAATATATAAAATTTAGTGTGTGCAAATACTACATGCTTGAGTATGTGTATGTGTAAAGTTATATTAATAGATTTAGAAACACTGCATTTAGAAAGTCATCATAAAATTTGAGTTAATTTTAAAAAATTAACTCAAATTTTCAAAATTTCAAAATTCAATTTTCTATTGAATTTTCAAATTAACCCATAAAAATGTAAAAAGAAATATTACAATTAATAAATATAATTGTGAATTTGAAGATATTTTATTTCGTAGACAATCTTATACAATTTTGTGCAATAAATATTTGCATTTTTCACCAGATGTTCACCTTTATAAAACTATTGTGTGTGTTGACTCAGATTAAGTGCCTATATGTACTATATACAGTTCATATAGGCACTTGATCCGAGTTCATCTGATGCAGATCTTGGTTTGGTTTCTTTACAGATAAATTTATAGATAAACGAGCAATTATTTATTGTGCCAGGCCACAATTTTTAATCATATTTTTAATAATTTTTTAATTTAAAATATATGCTCTCCACCTCAAATTATTAGTGTCTTGTTCTTGCAAATCATACTTTTCCATTAGATTAATGACTGGCACAAATCTATTGCTAATTCCTTTCAGGAGGAAATTTTTGAATTGTGATAATGTGATTTCTGGTTTGCATTGGAAGTTCTTACATAGTTAATCGGGGCGTGCTGTCCCTAAGGTTTCCATATCTGGTCTCAACTTTTATCTAACTAACTCTGTTCTTGAGATTAAGGACAGACTGACAGACAGTGAGAATTTATAGGTCTACAATTTTTTCAAATTACAGCCCAATATATTGAACACTGCCATTTACAATGCTTTCAACATAAAAAAAGATTATTATTATAACTTCTCAATTATTTAAATAAATGTTAGATCAAAAACAAACACTCTTAAATTTGTATATTTATACAGTTTTAGTAGTAAAAATTAAGCAAGGTGTAAAAGATATGAATATTTATCAACATATTTGTGCAAACAAAAAATTGAGCTTCTGCCATACACCAAATTGTACTTCTAAAGTCATATGGGAACTCAATATGAATTGCCATCTATTTCTACCTGCAGACAGGTGATTGTTATAAGTTTACAAATAACTAACAGTTGGAAAGAATTTGACTATAATTAAAGATTGGTAAAATAGTTACAAAATATATTGGGATATGTTCAAAATATAACATGATAATAAATGGTGTCCAAAAGTTTACTGTATAGTGGAAAAGGTTTAAGTAAAGTTTTAATAAAAGTGATTTTTATATACAATATTACAGTTTCTCTTACAGCAAATGCTAGAAATTTTCCCATAGACCCAAAATACATGAAAACAAGGTTTGGTGACCTAATGGGCCAGATTTCACAATTTTTATTTCTCATTCATTTAACATGTTATAATTGTAATTAAAGACAGAATTTTTTGGACAATTTCAACTATAATTAAGGATCAGAATTTATATACATTTAAAATCACAACATATACACTAATATATGTCTATTAAAATTCCTGAAATATGCATTATGCACATTAAAAGTTTCTCTAATATACACTAAATTTGTAAGTTGAAATGCATAGTATTTTATGCTGTTTGTAAGTAAATCTTAGTATCTATTACATCACACTTTTTAGGTGAGAGGGCTAAACATGCAACAATAGGTAATGCAAGAGATTTGAAAATTATGAACCACAAAATATGTTTTAGTATATTGTTTCACATAGGCAGGGTGCAATCAAATCAATTACAAATAAAAGTGCATGTTCAATAAAATTTCAATAATGATTGATTAGATAATCAATCCTTATTGAAATCTTAGTAAGTTATTTAATAACTACAGATTTTGTGTTGAAGTTGATAGTAATATTTCTGTTTCCAACTTTTAGAACTAAAGTGTTTTATACAAAACACTTTAGTTCTGAAAGTTGGAGTCTGAAAACACAAATTCTTCTAATATTAGTTTTAGTGTAACTAGAGCTGACTTTTTTTCTTAGCAGGAAATGATTTGTGGCATACATTATAATAAAAAATTTTTCATCTGTTTTATGAGTTCCTGTACATACTTTCTTACAAATTCAGCATTAGTTTTTGTTGTTTTACCCATATTGTTGGTTGAACTGAATTCAATGTAACAAAATATTTTCTGCACATGTTCCATACATAAAAGTTTGACTAGTTTACTCCCAAAAAATTATCTCCCTATATTTAATTAAACATTACACAACTTTTTGAAATATTTAATTTTAACATTATTAAATTAACAATATAAACACTTACAATAATTCTAATACAAGTAATTCAAAGGATTTTGACAATATGAGGAATGAGCGATTACCATGGCAACACAAAATGTGTTTGTTTGTAGAACTTTATAGAATATGAGTTAGATGGCTCAAATTTAAAACATTTTTAAAACCATTCATCTGTAATTGTATGGCAGAATGCTATTTTTCACATTAACTATAAATGCACAAAAAAAAATTTACTATACAGGAAGCAGAAATGGACTATAGCATTCATTTAAAAAGAAAAAAAAAGCCTTTTTCAACCATACTATGTAATTTATAAAACACTTTACTTCTGAAAATTGTCAAATTTGCAAAATATGCAGTAATAATGCAGTAATATATGGTAAAATAAAATAAGCATTATTGGACAACCTTAATTTGATCTACTTGGACTTAAATTGTGTTTACATTGACATTTCAACATCATAGCATTTAAGAAAAAAAAAAAAAAACATGATTATGCATACAAATTCGACCCTTAGTTATAATTACATTAATTTCTGTTTTATTATTTAATTTATACACTTGACTGTCTAAGAATATAATACTTTGTTGCTATGCTTATTCAATTATTATGTTGGTATTATTTAAAAATCATTAAATATTTGCATTTGCACCTGGCATGAATGTCAGCTGAAAATAATAGTAAAAGTTTATAATACTTACATCAAACTGAGAAGATAATATTTTGGCTTTTTTACTAAGTGTCGGACCAACGGCATGAAAATTTTTATCTCGCAATTCAGCGTAGAGCTCTTCTGTAGAATTTAACAGAAACTGTTTTCTTTCTGTGGGAATTTCTTGCGTGCCTTTCTCACTTGAAGAAGCAAATTTTTCTGGTGGTACTTTGATTGTATCTGAATATTTTAAAGATAATATAATTAAATATTTAAATAAAACTTTTAAATTCTTAAATAACTGAAACATTTTCAATAAAATAACTATTAAATTTAAATAAAACCAATTTAAACATTAATCACCATAAAATAATTTACAGTTAAATTATCTTGATACTGCTCTTTAATAATTTTCACTTTGAAAAAAGCAGTTTTAAAGATTTTTTTCAAGGATTAATTGTAAATTAATCTTTTAAAAAGTTTTTAAAATTATTGAAGAGAATACCAAAGGAAACATATGAAAGAACTTCCATTTAAATGAAAGAATATAAAGAATGTCATTAAAAATTTGCCATTGTTTAATACCATACTTAATCAGATATGCAAATAGTTTACTTCAATTTGCATATTCTTGGTATAATGTTTAATACATGATGCATTATAGGCATATTTCCTATAGATTTTAGTATTTGCTTATCTTGTTGATAATCATAAAACCCTTTTTGAATAAACTTTAGGTTTGTCCAAAACAAATCTTTAATAAGTCAATATTTGATTGTTCTTTGTTAATACAATCTAAATTGAGTGATGATAAACTTTTCAATGGACATTTTTTGGATTTATACTGTAAGAAAATATCAAAGATTACCCCGTAATCTACAAAATAATCTTTAATATTTTCTTTTTAACTCTTTCTGCACTGTGGGCACTAAGAGGGCATTTTTTAGGAAGCATATTGTAGGTTTGGCCAGACCCACAATGAAGAAGTTGAGATGAGGTATGGGACCCAACATATCTGGATGGACCACTTCCTGAAAAATTCCTGGGGTTTTCTGAACACTCCATATGTAGTAAAGGTAGACCTATTCTATCATTTAAAAATGATGTGTCAAATATGTTCACAGACCAAATTAATGCTGTGTTCCAGGCTGGGGGCCATAGTTTGGGCACCATTGTTTTAGAATATAATCATGAAGTTACATAGAATCTCAAGTGGGAGAATTATTCTTTCTATAGTAAATTAAGTGTTAATGTTTGCTTTTCAAGTGGTTTAATTTCTGTCTGGAATTTCAGTAATGAAAATGGAACTATATGTGTTATGTAATCCCAATTTAGGTTTCTTTCTCTACGTACTCCCCTCCATATGCCAACACTCTGTCATTTTGAAAATGATGCTATACCTGCAGAATAAGTTTTTTGGCTGGAGTTGGAGCACAGCTCTGCACATAATAGAAGCTATCTTTAGACTTAGTTGGAAAATTTTGCATCTCTCTGACTACAGTCCAGATCAGTCTACTGTGTAATTATCACCTATTTGGCCATTTAAAGGAAGCGTTGGGAGACAGGAAATTTATCCAAATACTGTAGTCTCTCTGACTTCAGCATGACAAACTCTCCGACTTCAATGAGTTCATCATGCAGTGGTTCACTCTGACAACAGCCAACAGACTATTTTGCAGACAGCATCATTGACAAAATGTCAGCATATGGAGAGGGAGAATCTAGAGAATAAAACATAAATTGGGACTATGCAACATGTACAATTCTATTGCCATAAACAAAATTCTGGACAGAAGTTGAACCACCCTTGTATTTGAAACATTTTGTTTACAATGCTTTAATGGTATCCTTATCATTCATACATAATTTTAATACACTATGTATCAATATATTGTAAAATATGTTGTAGTGTTCAATACATAAGATAAAATTTAAGTTTCCTATTAATAAGTTCATTTTGAGTTGGAGTTGAGATACATGTAATGAGCAATATGTTTATGATGTCAAATGTGTTTTTAATCAATTTATTCAATGTAATTTGTTTCTGTCATTTAAGTGTAATGTCAATTTTCAGTAAGCTTAGTGAATGATCTATTCTTTACACTGCAATGAATGTCTTTGGCAATCCTGCACCATTCAGTCAGATTATCATCATAATTACAATGATTATCTCTCTAGATTTTATGTATGATATGCAATGGAAGTTAAAATGAGTGTGTTCAAATCATAAAAATGCAATTTGGTATTTTTAAAAAAAAAAAAGGTATCTACGTAACATTTTGATCCTAGATTAAGAAAATGCATAATGGTACAATGACAAAACAACTAATACTTAAATTATGAAATTATAAATTTTACTTACTATTTTGTATTCCAAATATTTCATCCAAAAGACCTTCGTATGTTAATTGGGTTGCTAGAGGTGACAACAAATCAACAGATCTATCCAACAACAATAAATTATGAATTTGAGAAGTGATTTGAGGTTCATTCCCAGCTTGCTCCCGTCTCATTCTCATCATCAAATCAAATACATGCTGAAAAAAATTTAACTTAATTTTATAAGTGGAAAAAAGTTATTCATGCAGAATGTTTGAAAAGTCCATCTTAACTGTTAATAAGAATACTAGATTATATGTGATAGAACTTTTAAAATATCACCCCAAAAATTCAAAATCAAAACTATTTGATTAACTATTATGCAAGTCTGCATATATCCTTGTATTTATTCTGTTGAAAATTTGACAAACAGAATTATGGTTCTCAATAAATCTTAGTTTTTATTCTTTTTTCTTCTTTTTGTAAAGCCATGTCTAAATATTAAGTGAGATATTGTTAAAGAGAAAATTTCAAAAATGTATGACTATAATCTCAAAAGATTATAGTAATACCATGATTTTACCCTAAACATTATCTTTAGAAGTTTTTTAACTTGTTATGACAACAAATTTACCAACAGTTCTGCTAGCAATAAGCTTATATATTTCCTTTGTATTTTTCTCAATACTTATATACAGGGGGTGCAAAAGTAGGTATACAGTTGAAAATCTGAGAAATATAAATGTTTGGTGTTCATTACTATTATTTTTATCTTTTATTTGTTCATATTACTTATTTGTGATTTAATTTGTACATAAAAATAAATATTTTTTCTTCCTGTTTTCTTTCTGTATGTTTTTATTTTTTCATAATAACAACTGTATTATCTACTTTTGCAACCCCCTCTATATAAATTACTATAAAGATGAACATTATTAAACAGGATGACAGTCTGTTCCTTATATCTTGTTTAAACTGTTTGAATGATCTTCATAAATTTTATAGTTACACTCTTAAGATTCTTTAGAAAATACAGGCTACCATAGAACTTTGTCACCCACTTCCTGATTTCATCTCTCTATTAACTCCTAAACTCTTTGATTGACCTAAATTAAATTTTTCATACTTACTCTCCCATTGGATTCTGCTTAAAATACAAGCTATCATAAAATATGGACATCCAATTCCCCTCTTATTTCATCTCCTTGACACTTTATGATCAATATAACAATAGATTAAAATAAAAACAATATTAAAAATATGACTATTTTAGTGTTTGTCTCTTTGCCCAGACAGTGCTAGACATATTTTCTTGTATTAAATATAAATGCTCATTAATGTGTTTTAATATAAAACATACTAGTTTGATATTTGCTACAAAGAAAAATCTAATATAAGCAATTCTCCTCATTAAATAAGTGGAACAAAAGCTCTCCATAATCACATATTGATAGTCAAACTTTAATTTAATTAACAGATTAATAAAATAAATCATAGAACACCAATTTTTAAAGATAATAGTAATCTGTCTTACCTTAGCACATTTACCCTTTCCAAAAATATTTGGAATTACACCAAATAAAGCTTGTAATTTCATTAGAGACTTGGCTACATAATACATTGTTGTCATATCTTCTTCAATGTAGCATTCCTGAAATCAGTTTAATAAATATTAATTTTAATTATTTTTTAAAGTATTTTATAATGATATATAAAAAAGTTATTATATACAAATTATCAATTTAAGAAATAATAAAATGTTACATCAAATCATATCTCACTTAAGTAACTTAAAAATTGAGGATAACTGAAGTGTATATATTGTGATAAAACTAGAATTAATCAACACACTTTGTTCTTGGAGACATTTTCCAAATATTCTGATATACTCAAAACTATGCTGTTCTAACCAATTTGATGAAATTATATAGCTTGATTTAAAAATCAAGTGCATTACTATTTCACTTAGAAGTTAATTTCATTATTAAATATTAAATTGATTTTAATATTTTGTAAATATGATAACTTCATTCTAGAATTGATCTGAAGACTGATCATATCTATCTATTCATAAAATTTTTATTTCTTGTTTTGATATCTTGTAGTTATATATATACAGTTCCATGAATATAAGAAATTAGTGACTTATCTTTGAACTTGTTTTACAAAAAATATTGTCAGTAGTACTAGTTATTAAAGAACATCAAGAAGTTAGTATTATGACATAAATTTTTAAGGATATTCTCTATTCAACCTGATTTGCATACAAAATGATGTGAAGTCAGTTACATTCTGTTTTTATTGGATAGATATTATTAAAATATCATATAAATCAGTGGATGAGGAAGCCTTTGAATAAAGTGAGAACCAAATTCATTATAAATTTCATGATTTTAGCTCACATCTGTTGTATAAAGCAACCTCAAATTATTAAACCATTTGTGATGAACTTTTAGTCAGTAGACAGCAATCATCAATTTGATAATACTCGTATATCAACAGATTGACACAGTAAAATGCATAATGCACTATTATCAAGTAGTGTAAGGCATCACAGCCACTAAGTGATCACTGGACATGCACAGACCTCTTACGACTTACATGCAGTTTCTTTTATCTGTGATATGATCTGAAATCTAAACTGAAGTAATCATTTGAATATAGAATTTTGAAGTAATCATTTTAGTATCTGGTTTATAAGATAAACTCTAGTTTTGAAATTGTTTTTTAGGATTTGAATGTTGTCTTAGTCACCAAAATATACTGTGTATAAAATTTTTCTTATATTTTTCCTTACAAATGGAGAAAACTTCTAGTGAAGTTACTTGCAAAGATGTTTGTTTTGATTAAATCCAAAGATAGTTTCTGTTGAAAAGATTCTTGTAATAAGATGTATATTATATTTTCTGGGGAAAAAACTAAATTGAAAAAAATAACACTAACAACTTTATTATGAAAGTTTCATACAACAAATCAATTATAAAGTTTAGTTTCAAACTTTTAATTTATTAATATAATAAATATAATACGTTTAATATAATAATATAATATGTTTATGTTCAATTTACTATAAATCTTCTAAAATCGTCCTTACATAAATACTATTACTGAATTCATTAGTTGACATTTTAGTTTAGAACGATTATGACTAAAAAATTTAATCATTTTTTTTATATTCATATTTATCAAAATTTAGCATGTAATACAATAAATCACACTAAGATTATGAAAAATTTCCCAATATATTAAAGTAAATTTTAATGTGCTTATATAATAGATCATACCTTAAACGTTGTTCCTATTTCCATAGATAGGACATCGCTATCTACTGGAAATAACTCCAAACTGAATTCATCCACATTAATGAAAGTTCCATAAACTCCTCTCTCCTATAAAATAAATAGATTTTATAATCATTATTACAAATAAATATATAAAGAATTCAGTTATGCATGATGTGGCATTTCCTACAAATTTCATCTGTAAGCTTCCTCTTTTAAAATGTGCTTTCTATAGTATTTTGTATTTATGATCTGGTTTTGTATAACAATTACAAATTCTCCCCAAAGAGGCATCTCTAGCTACTCAGCAGTTTGATGCAATTCTATCAACATAATCCTAGCCAAGATCATTAGGATGCCTATCTTGGAGCTCCTGCATCCAGGAATGCCTGATGCCTGAGCATTTCATATAAAATCCAGATCAGCATTGTAAAATTTAATGGTATACTGTTTTTGTTTGCAAAAATTACAGCTTTGTGAAATTATGCTGTTTTTTGTTTTTAGAAGAAAAATTCTTACAATATCTGTATTTATAGTGAGGATTTACAAAATCTGTGTAGCCTCGTCTTCCCTCTTTACTAGGAAGACAGCCTTTCTATGGACAATTGAGGGTTGGAGTTGTTATAGTTGTCTGTGTGTCCAATGTCATAACTCCAAATGAATGCATCTGTACTGAGATTACCTATGTGCTGATCGCTTTAAATATGCATTTTGCATTCATCTTTGTTGTTAGTATAGAGTTTCATCTAACATTGTATTCTTTTGCTATTGTTTTATCTGTGTGTTTTGTGAGTTTGGTCTGTTAGATTCCAAAATATCTGTAGCCTTTGGCCCTCACCCATGGATTCAATGATATTTCCATTTCAGAGTACAAAATCATTTTTCTTTGTGAAGTGTTCTGCATTTGTCTAAGCCAAACTCCATTTGAATGTAGTAGAATAAGTGTATGTAACTTCTAATAGGTGATTTAGCTGTGCTTATGTGGACATGTAGAGTGGCCAACAAAACTATGATTTAATGAATTTTGCTGGAAAATGCTTTGTCTTATGTGTATTTTGTTTGTTTTAATGAATGTATCATGAAGTCTGAGGTGTAGTGTTGTTCTCCAGTATTGCATTGTGTTTTCTAGAAAATGTTATGAGTCTTGGTTGTATTTTGTGTTGATGTAGTGTTTGCAATAACCATGAATATGGATATTGTCAAATGAATTCCTATAACTTATGTATGCTACATGTAAGACTCTGTGTTGTTTGTATGCTTGTTGTAGAATAACCAAGTCTAAATAAATATTCTTTGCATCCTATTTGGTTTCTACATGAGTCTTTTATTGCTTTGATAGAATGTTATGTTGTTCTATATGATGGTATATTTCGTATATGATACACAAAGTGAGTATTTTGTAGAGTGTAAGAAGGTACATGATTCATCATAACACCATAAATCCTTCATGTATTGTGTAGGATTTATGGTGTTGTAGTTTTTGGGTTTAATGTATGTTTGTGTTTCTGTGTAAAAATTTATTTTTAATTGTCTACTTGGACATTACTCATTAATAGGACTTTACACTGGTGTTTAAAAAATTGACACAACAACGAGAGAAAAAGTTACTACGGTAGAGTCTCAAAAACTCGGCACTCGATAACCCAGCAGTCCGGATAACTCGGCCACACCCTGGCAGGGCAAAAAAATCCTTAGTTAATTAATTTTCATTATAGACAGCTTTATGCCTCATGAAGTATTTTTCTGGGGTCTGTCTTATCAGGTAAATTACTGTACACAGTGTATTCATTAATTTTCATTTTCATGTAGTAAAGGCTCTATGCCTTCATAAAGGACGTACTTTTCCTTTGTTTAAGGCAGTGATTCTCAAACTTTTTCGATCCACCGCCCCCTTTGTTCCATAAAGTTATACCCAATGCCCCCTAACCCATTTTCTCTTGTGTGAGAAAAGGATTGGAAATATTCTTAGGAAAACTTTTCTATGAATCTCACACTTTGTGCCCTTACTGTACATTGTTCTCATCATCTGGAAACCATTAAACGCAATGTTTCCTCTTATCAGCCCCAATTTTGCCTTTGGTCACCATTCAATACCCTGCCTCTATCATAGATCTATTCATCGCGCCAGAAGGGGGCGTTATTGCTTACTTTGAGAAACACTGAGCTAAAATAAAAGTGAATGTGTTAGAAATATTCAAGTTGTGACCTTCAATAAAAAATAAAAAATATATAAAATGTCAACATTTTATATATATTCCGTCAAATTTTTATATATAGAATTTGTTTGCCGTCGCCCCTCTATATTTCCTTAACGCCCCCCAATTCTCTTTGAGCCTTCTACTGCCCCCCTGAAAGCCTCCAGTGCCCACAAGGGGGCGTTATCGCCCACTTTGAGAAACGCTGGTTTAAGGGTATTTGGGCAGTTTATTCTCAAGTAAACAATACATACAAGTACAGTACAGTATTTTCTGAGGAAACACTCATACTTATTTTTTTTAACCCCATTCCCGATAACCCGGCATTTTCACAAACTCGGCCACCCTTCAGTCCACATTAGGCTAAGTTTTCGAGACTCTACTGTACTACAGGTGATTTAATAAAGAAAATTTATTTTCTCTGAACTAACTCTCATTGTTGTGTCAATTTTTTAAACACCAGTGTAAAGTCCTATTAATGAGTAATGTCCAAGTAGACAATTAAAAATAAATTAGAAGTAAGGACTGTAAGGAAATTATAGTACTGCGATTGTGTGGCAGAGTCGGTATATAGTTGTCTATAGAGGAGTGCCTCACTATTTGGTGAATAATTTATTTTGTTATTTTTGCAATATGCAGCTTTTGTATCATTTGAGTCTTTATGACTTTGCTATTAGTTTTTGTTTGAAAGTGTCAGTATATTTCTGTATGTGCATATTGTGTTTGTGCTGTATGTGTTTTGATTTTCCTGAATATTTTCTTAACCTCTTTCATTACGTTTGGTGTTATGTTGTTTCCAGTGTATTGTGTCAGCCTGTCTTGTTATTGTTTAATGTTACATATTTGTGTCGCTAGTCTTCTTTGCTGTGCAAGCTTATAATTTATCTATGTTTTGAAACTGTCTGTCACTGTACTTCAAAGCCATGGTATGTAACTAGTTTATTCTGATCACTGTAATGTATATATATATATATATATATATATGTACATATGGATGAAAGTGTTGATTCAGTTTAATATATTTTGGTAAAACATGGGTATTTAGATAGTTAAAGTTTTCCCTAGTTGTTTTGATGTGTGTATTTTAGGAATTTGGATCATTGGGTGGAGTTTAATCCTGTATATTTAGTGTGTATGTTTCTTAGAATAAATTTGTG
Source organism: Centruroides sculpturatus (assembly GCF_000671375.1). Taxonomy (NCBI): domain Eukaryota; kingdom Metazoa; phylum Arthropoda; class Arachnida; order Scorpiones; family Buthidae; genus Centruroides; species Centruroides sculpturatus. The sequence continues at coordinate 339,817 of NW_019384945.1, read as the reverse complement.
AAGTGTTATTCTATTTTTAGAATGTCACTGGTTGTAATTATGTTTATGTTGTTATGTTATTCTGTATATGTTCTCATGAATGAGTATTGCTGAGATATTGTCAGTGAGTGTTTGATCTTCAATGTGATCTAGTATTTAATACGAAGCTAAAATTAGCAATATTTGCCAGATATAATCATTCACTTTTATAAAAAAAAGTGAGTAATCTAGTATTTTTTACATGTTGATGTATCCGTTCTGTAGCATATTAATATGTTTAAGTGGAATAAAGTTGTTGTGTATAATTGTTCTTTTTTGATCAACAACCTTCTGTTCTGTAACATAATTTATCTTGTGGTGTCTGTATGCTATTGTCTGTTTTCAGCTTTGTAATGGTGTAATAAGTACAGATGATAAATTCATTTATGTCTCAAGTCCACTTCATTCACTGAAATGTTTTTCCAGTCTTGGTAGTCAGTGACTGGGTTGCTACCAAAACACTTTGGCTTGGTTTATATTGTCATTGCGAAGGAGTAAGATAATGAATGTGTTTGTGACATAGTAGTCATATTTGGGCCAGTGCTGCATTTGCCACTGGTGGCCAAGGAAGATCATGGCAGATTTTTCTAATGTCAGCTAACATCTAACTCTGGAATACAGATCTTGTTAACTCAGATGACATGCAAGCCAATATCATACTACAAATGTGTGATAATTGTTTTTCCTATCCCTACAAAAGCAGGTATGTTTACATAACTAGGGCCATGTTTGTAATTTGCCTCCAATATAAGGAACAGATGTTATTTAGCAGCTACCCACTCGGTCACTTTTCTAGGTAAAAATTTTATGTTACTTCTATTACCTACTTTTTCAATCTGTGTTTTTCTAATTGTATACCAAGATGCTATTGGTCTTAACTGAATAAAATCCATTATCAAAGCTTATTTATTTCAATTTAATTCTTTATTGTAAACATTAAATGTAATTCCAATATGGAATTACATTTAATGTTTACAATATGAAGTCAAGACAGTACAAAATGAGAAATCTTATTTCATTGAATATGTAATTTGAAAGTAGCAACAATGTGATTGTAATATTGTAACAGTAAGTAGAAGCTTTAACAATAATTTTCTTAATGAAAATAAAACATCCTGTTAAACTGAAATTGAATTATATAAGATGAAATTTTGTTTCATTTTTCCCAACTGTGATAAACAAAAATCTTGAAATTCAAATACTGTGTAAATCAAAATCTTTTCATACACTGAGAGTATTTTAGATATTATTATCCACAAACAACTAACATATGAAATGTTAATGTTTGAAGCTATTATGTTATAATTATTATTATAGAAAAATTTGAAAACATTACAATCTATTTTTATATCTTCATCTTGATTAAGTGAACAATGTTTGAAATGAAATGTCAGATATCCATTCTGACAGAAATTTATAAAGTAATGAGGATAATATAAAGTATACAATGTATTATAAAGAATCCAAAATAGACAAATAGAAGTAATTGTTTCCTCATATTTTTATATTTTGGTTTCTTAAGTAAATAAAAAAAAATGTTTACTTTTAATGTTGCCAATGAAAAATAAAGATATATATATATATCTTTATTTTTATATATATATAAAATTTCATTTATCATAAATATCATTTATTTAAATGTTAATTAAATGAGTAAAAATTATTGTGACATTGTCAAATATCGAGCTACAATTTTTAATCATATTTTTAATTTATTTAATTTAAAAATATGTGCTCTCGATTTTAGTAGTGTCTTGACCCTATACATCATACTTTTCCTGATAACAAGACTCATGCTTGCTGATCATCTATCTAATTCTGTTCTGAAGAGAGTTTTGAAATCACATGATTTCCAGTCCAGACTGAACATATATAGTTAATCAAGACCTCCTGCCCTAAGCTTTCCATACTAGTCTCAACTTTCATCTATCTAACTATTCTCAAGATTAACTAAGATAAATGGATGCTAGTGGGAATTTATAGGTCTGCTATTTGAAAATTGTAGCCTAATAAGTATTTCATTTTAATTCCATTATTTTATTTTTAAAAAATTCTAAAAATTAAAATTACAAATCTTGATAAATGTATAAATTTACCTGAAGTTTTCTAATACACAGTAAACTTTTTCTTGGTACAAAAAATATATGAAATTCTTTTTTAGAAACCTTTGATTCTTCATCTCTATTGTAAATAAAATTTTAATATTAAAATTTTTTAAATTAAAATAACTTATTTATATTATTAAAAAACTTAAAAGTTATATTCTAAAAAAATATAGTCTAATAATTTTATACATCTTTCAATTCAATTTAAATAGTTAATATTGGGTTATCAAAACTTTCCTTGCAAATAGTAGATTAAGAGACACCGCGAAACAGTTATAGATCTTAAACAATATTCATTTGCTATAGAATTAAAGGATGACATTTTGAATTCTAAATAAATGAACTGACGAGTCATTCATAAGCTGTCAACTTCTGGCATCACAAAGCCTAATTCACAAATAAACTTTGTTTGATCACCTTATACAATTTAATAGAAATTTAATTTGTTCAAAATTAAAAGATGTGAATAAATTAATTAAAACTATTAACATTTTTAAGATTCTACTGGTTCAGAAAAATTGTTTCGTTTAATAGAATTTATTCTTAAAATTTCTAATCAATGCAATAAAATTTTCAAATAATCCTTTAAAATATAATTATATTTCATAAAATTTTTTTAAATTTAATTTGTAAACAATATAAGTCATACTTAAGTACATAATCAGCAACAATATCCATAAGAGAAAGTTTTGGTCGAACAAGGAAAATAATATTCTGAGCAGTCGTAGCGGGTATTCTCTTGGGTTGTAACTGAAACATCTGAGTCACGTCATGTTCCTATTTAATTAAAAATACATCATTTAATATATTCATTGTCAATAAAATATACATAATTTAATTAATGTAATAACTATATATTTAGCTAACTTTTTTGCCCTATAGGAAATAGGAGGGTCTTCTTCCTGTCCATCACAAATTTAACCAGACCTACAATACGAATCACCAAGTGGTAATGAATAGGTATTATACATTTGAATCTAACTATTGATGAAGTTTTGAGATTCCAAATGTATTCTAGGTCTTGTAGGTGTCAGCACCAGTCGTCACTTTAAGTTAATTATTATACAGTTTGGCTTTTTTTATGCAGATTGCATGTAAGCAAGGTACCATGTAAAACAAAATTCGACATAAATTTGTGCTCCACTCCAAGTACTCTTTCCTAGACTCCATTATGTCACCATTTCAAATTAACAGAAAAAATTCAAATGTACTCATGTTTTTTACTAACAAGTAGCATTTTAGTCTGATATTTCTGAACATAGACCAATTTGTTATTCTGGACCAATTCAAATTTATTATTCTGGATTGAGTATACTACTTGAGAAAAATATTTGCAGACCAGAGTATTCACCATTGTGAGTAGCATTCATTAGTTCCCTGTGTTTGGAATGTCAGAAATTAGAGAAGAACAATTTGCTGACTTCAGTAAGTTCTCACTAGAAGTGTTCTACTGTACAATGTTATTGTCTTTCACAGGAATGTAGTAATAGAAAAGACAATTATGGTAGATAAAAAGCTTCACTATATTCAGAGAATTAAAATGAATAAAAAGTATTTTTTTTAAATTTTTAAGAAATGCTTTTTATTACATAAATGCACTAAAAAGTAAAATATAAATTTTCTTCAGGTATTATGCAACCAAAAATAAAAGTGTGAGGCACTCATGGAAAGAGCATAAAAAACTGATAGAAAGTGTAATAAAAAATATTTATAAACAAGTATTTTTTTGATCTTTTTACACTTATCTCTATCACTAGATGCACTTCTTTTAGAACTTAAGGTAATACTTTAAGCAGAGTTATTTTTATGCATAAATGTTAAACTAAAAAGTAATAGATGCCACCCTCCTGTCATTATTTGTTTTGTTACATAGCACCAGAAGTTTCAGTTTCAACTTTACATAATTTTTAATACTACACATGCATAATTTTTTCTGCTTTCTTTGTGTCCACATCAGAATTTCCATTTTGTCTCATTTTGATAATTTTTCTCAAAGATAAAGCAATTTTCTATAGTCTAATTTTTATATTATTACTTTTGTTCCACAATAAATTGCAGAAAAAAATAGTCAGCATGTGCATTAATAATCAAAAATACTTATACATTCAAACGTTAACCCCATTTGCTATCCCCAAAAATGTGGAGTCTGAAATATTCACCAAATCATAGATTTTAAAATTGAACTACTTCATTTTTTTTTTTTTTATATATAAAATGAGTTCAATTAATCTTAAGCAAGTTAACATTAATTGAACTGTCAAGTTACCTAGTAGAATTTAAAAATAAATTAAGAACGCAAAATATTAAAAATTGTTTTTGTTCTAAAAATCAACTTCTTTTGGTGGGAAAAACTGTTGATGTATACTAGGTCACTGACCAGGATTTTGTCAGTTATTACGAGAATTTTGGTTGAATTTATTTTATTTTATTATATCATTTATTTATTTATTTTTTTGATTACTTGATGATTTATTATAAAAATGCAATTAGATGTATAAAATGTCAATAACAAAACATTTACTACATATATAGTCAAGAAATTCATATTCAAAATATATAAAAAATGAAACATTTACTTCTGTATGATACACTTTGAAACAAGGTATTGCACTTAATGCAACATCACACTCTTTGCAATAGTATCTTATTTCCTTTCTTTTTTCTTTCCTGTGCTGTTACACTTTTACAGCAGAGAGTACAATGCCGAATTGGTTCAGCCTTTTTTGGTGTTGGCGGAACAAATTCTGGAAAATGCCGCCCAGTTAGCCGAAGGGCACCTGGTTGTTTTGGTCGACCCTTTGTTGTTCTAGATTCTGAATGATATTCTTCAGTCAGTTGTCTGATTATGTTTGCATAAAAATCTAAATTGTTCTGAGTTCTGCCATTTTTACTCTTTTTCCCACAATTGAGTAATCACGAAGATGTTGATCTAAACAATCAACACCTCCCATCATGTCATTATAGTCGAAGATGACCTTTTGGCTTCATTGTTGTTTTTCTAGTTTTTCTGAATTATGAACAGTGGATAATATAATAACAATTTGTTTGTCCTGCCATTTCATGACCATTACTTTTCCTCTTTGAAATGTCAGTAGCTCTCCCTTCCTTAGCTTTCTCTTCTTTATTGGAGCTGGAACTTCTTTTCTAGTTGGGCACAATGTTCCATATACTGTAAGGTCTCGTTTTATGCGGTGGATACGTTCTACAGAAAAGCGCATATAAAAAATTCGCATAAAAAAAGACTTTACTTGCCTTGAAAAAGTAGGGATACATTCCGTAATTTTCTAAAATCACATAAAACCAAAACAACGAGTTAAAATTAACTTAAAACCGCATAAAAAAGCTTGCAGAAATTAAAAGAAATAGGCTGCTTAATAAATTACTTCAAATGTATGAAAGAAATTCATATAAAAGCTTAAAATAAACTTGTATTCAAACTTAATTCAGTTTATACCTTTCAATGTGAAACTCAGAATGATGTAATAGCGACTTGTCGATGGTAAGTATCATGTACAAGGGGAATCCCCGAATTGCAAAAGCTCACTCTAAAAACAAATCACCGACATCTGGATGTGAAGAGTTAATTAAAATCCCTTTAGTTCCTCGTCCGAGTTAACTCGGGCAGGTTACATAGCGTTACATAAAACACGGTCCTTAAAGCCATTTTTGAAATTTTTTTTTTTGAATTTTTGGAATGTTTTTTAAGTCTCCAAATTTTTTAAAAATATTTAAAAATATACGACCAGCTAGTGTTCACCCTACTTTAAATCCTTGTCCTCCCGCGACGTCTAAGAGAATGCCCCAGGAAATCTAACTCCAGCTGTGTTCAAGCTCATCCAGATGTATAAACAATGACTCATCGGTGTTAAATTTCACAGAATGGCGAGACAAAGGAAGTTAAACTTTGAAGCTTTTTCTTCAAAATTAACAGTAGTATATATATGAGAGACTCTGGGATAATTTGGTTAACTTTGCGAGGGTTTATAACTTTTATCTCAGAAACTCTCATCATTTTGAGGGAAAGACATCGAGCAGGGGCTAAAATCGAGCAAAATCGCAGAATCTCTCGAGCGATTCTGAGATAATTACCATCCCAGAAACTCTCATAGGAGTCGAAACCACACCCATTTTCGATGCCCCTTCGGTTATACTTCTCCGCGAAATTTGAACGAGAGTTTCTGGAATAAATCGCTCTGTTATAAGAGAACATTGGCGAGATATCGCGAATGAAATTATATATATCTTTGACAAGACTAAAGATATTGTAAGTGGTTTTGTCTATATTTTCTCTATCAAATATTGAGAAATCAAAATATGCGAAAATTACAACCTAATACTAAACTATTCAATGATGCTTTTGTAATGAGACTTATACACAAGAATTTCTGCTTGGCTAAATTACCATCTAATATAAAAATTAAATGTAATCAATGTAGCATTAGTTTACTCAAATAAAAAGTCTATTTAAAAAAAAAAAATGTGTTTTTATTGAACCTGAAAAAAAAAAACTAATATTAAATTTAAACCTGCACATATCTGAAAAAATCATAGAAAAATATTTTTACTCACCATTAATTTTTTATTGTTTTAATAAATATAATCTATTCTATTGATTCTAGAAATAAAAAAGAAAATTAAATCATTTAAAAAAATTATTTAAATTTTTGAAAAAAAGATACTTACAACTTCAAATAAAATAAATAGGGTGTTATCATGTTCCACCACTATCTTGTTTTTCTTGATTGTAATGAATAACCACTTCTTTATCTTCCATAATTTTTATTATTCTGTTGCAAGTATATCTTTTTTCATTATGATAAAAGGTGTATTGTTTATATATTTTTTTGTTAATTGTGGTATAATCCTGCAGTCTTAAGTATATATATAGAACATTATTATTAAAATTAAAAATATTATTAAACTCCCAATCTTTGTCAGGTTCATCTACAAATTAAAATTTTTATTAAAAAAAATTTACTAAAAAAATAAAAGATTTTTCTACAAATTAAAATAAAAAAAATAATTGTTTTATAAAATATAAAAAAAATAATTACCTTTTTCTTCTAACACATATGCTTCTCCCCTTTCATTATTAAAAATTAGTTCGTCGAAAGAAAAAATATTTATAAAATCCCAGGTTTCATTCAATGTGTGGTAACCTGCAAATAGTTTACCACTTCTTTCTAAAGTATATTCCATGAAAATTTTAGTTTCTAAAATTCCAGAAATCATTTTTAATCACCCTCAATAAGAAATCAAAATATTTCTATTGTCAGTCATTTTTTTATCTCCCTTAAATCTATTTTTTGTAATACATTCTCAAGAAAAAATTCACACCCCGTTATTCAATATCAGGGGTGTCAAAGAGTAATAACCTTTATTATCAAAAGGATATATCAGGGGTGTCAAAGGGTAATAACCTTTATTATCAAAAGGATATAAAAAAGCGAGAGAAATAGACAAATAGATTTATTAGTTTATCAACTCTCTCTCTACAACTAAGCAAGAAAAGATGTCTATGGAAGGTAAGTTAGATTTTTTTTATTTAGATTTGATTTTAAATAAGAAAATTAAATTATTATTTTTTATAGTTATTCATCTTTTTTTATAGATTCTCAGCCATTGTTTGTAATCGACAACCCTTTTACAACTAAAAAGCGTAAATCGACAACAAAAATCGATGATGCACTGGTAGAGAAAAAAAAGAAGTATGACTTAGTCATATCGAAGGATGAATCCTCGTTTAAAAGTATCCCACCGTATTCGATATACATATCGCATGGGTTTAACCTGGAAATTAAAGAATTCAGACAACAGTATTATATATGTTTAGCGAAAACAACTGCTAAAGGCGAGATACAGAATAGATTCAACATCCCGGTAAAAGAAGTTAAATTTTTATTCAAGCTTTGAACACAGTTCAANATTACTAAATATTTAAATTTTTGAAAAAAAGATACTTACAACTTCAAATAAAATAAATAGGGTGTTATCATGTTCCACCACTATCTTGTTTTTCTTGATTGTAATGAATAACCACTTCTTTATCTTCCATAATTTTTATTATTCTGTTGCAAGTATATCTTTTTTCATTATGATAAAAGGTGTATTGTTTATATATTTTTTTGTTAATTGTGGTATAATCCTGCAGTCTTAAGTATATATATAGAACATTATTATTAAAATTAAAAATATTATTAAACTCCCAATCTTTGTCAGGTTCATCTACAAATTAAAATTTTTATTAAAAAAAATTTACTAAAAAAATAAAAGATTTTTCTACAAATTAAAATAAAAAAAATAATTGTTTTATAAAATATAAAAAAAATAATTACCTTTTTCTTCTAACACATATGCTTCTCCCCTTTCATTATTAAAAATTAGTTCGTCGAAAGAAAAAATATTTATAAAATCCCAGGTTTCATTCAATGTGTGGTAACCTGCAAATAGTTTACCACTTCTTTCTAAAGTATATTCCATGAAAATTTTAGTTTCTAAAATTCCAGAAATCATTTTTAATCACCCTCAATAAGAAATCAAAATATTTCTATTGTCAGTCATTTTTTTATCTCCCTTAAATCTATTTTTTGTAATACATTCTCAAGAAAAAATTCACACCCCGTTATTCAATATCAGGGGTGTCAAAGAGTAATAACCTTTATTATCAAAAGGATATATCAGGGGTGTCAAAGGGTAATAACCTTTATTATCAAAAGGATATAAAAAAGCGAGAGAAATAGACAAATAGATTTATTAGTTTATCAACTCTCTCTCTACAACTAAGCAAGAAAAGATGTCTATGGAAGGTAAGTTAGATTTTTTTTATTTAGATTTGATTTTAAATAAGAAAATTAAATTATTATTTTTTATAGTTATTCATCTTTTTTTATAGATTCTCAGCCATTGTTTGTAATCGACAACCCTTTTACAACTAAAAAGCGTAAATCGACAACAAAAATCGATGATGCACTGGTAGAGAAAAAAAAGAAGTATGACTTAGTCATATCGAAGGATGAATCCTCGTTTAAAAGTATCCCACCGTATTCGATATACATATCGCATGGGTTTAACCTGGAAATTAAAGAATTCAGACAACAGTATTATATATGTTTAGCGAAAACAACTGCTAAAGGCGAGATACAGAATAGATTCAACATCCCGGTAAAAGAAGTTAAATTTTTATTCAAGCTTTGAACACAGTTCAAAAATATCTGGAAGATTTCATTTGAATAAATGAAAATCTATGCGTAAGTAATTTTTTTAATATAATGTTTTTTAAAAAATTATGTAATTTAATTGATTTTTTTTTTTAAAAATAGAATTATTGCGAACGTCTCTCTCTCTCAAAATATGAAAAAATCATCGTAGACTAGTTTTATCATCTCTCTTATATGAAGAAATTGTCTGGAATCATTAACCCATCAGGTAAAATTTAAAAAGAAAAATGTTTTCGTTGGTAGAATCAGCGTTTCAAAATTATTTACAGTGTTATCGTAAAGCAGAACTCGAGTATGTCGATCCGACCATTTTTTTTAGAGATATAAAATCAGAACTTTTTAACGTAATTACAAATTTCGGGAATGATTATAGAGTACGATTTGTGATTTAGCTTAAAAGTAATAATGTACAAATGTATAGAAATGGGAGATAAATACGAGTTTAAAGATTTTTTTTTTACGAGTTATGCCGAACGAGTTCTAAGCACTTTTCTAGCATGGAAAAGTATTGAGAATGCAATAAACAAAATTCTAGGGGATATATCTGTTGCGGTAGTATTAGGCAGTAGGTGGGTAATTTACAAATTAGACTATATTGATATTCATAGAGCAACATATACTGCATATAATGGAGGGTGTGGTTCCATACTTTTACCTAAACGTTTAGTAAATAAAAAGTGTATTTTAAATATTCGATGTAATGATAATAAATGTTTTGTGTATTGCATTCTCGCGAGTATTTTTCTATTGAAAAATAATAAAAATAATATATCTACCTATAGAAAATATTTAAAATTTATTAATTGTTCGAACTTAAAATATCCGGTTTCGTTGGAGCAAATATATGCTTTTGAGAAATCAAATAGTATTTCCATTAATATATATGGCTATAAAGATATTGTTTTTCCATATTATATAAGTAAGTTTAAATTCAGTAAAATTGCGAATTTATTATTATACCAAAATCATTATTTTTTAATTCAAAATTTCAACAGACTTTTACATGAAAAACAAAAGTCTCTTTATTACTATTGTAAAAATTGTTTAAATGGTTTTCAACGCGAATCGAGTTTAAATTTACATAGAGAAATATGTACAAATTTCAAATTTCAAAGACTATCGGTACCTACAGTCGAAAATTCCATTCTTAAATTTAACGAATTTCATAAGATGCTTAAGCATCCTGTTGTCGTTTATTGCGACTTCGAATGTTTAACAGAAACAGTTTCTAACGCGATGCAATCAACAGATACTAGCTTTAGTACCGTTACGCAAATTCATAAACCGATTTGTTATGCGATGGTCGTATTAGATAAAAACGAAACAATTATCTATTCTAAATTTTATTGCGGCTTAGACGTTATAGACAATTTTTTAGAAACTTTAAAACATCAATCGGAACGTCTTATTAAAGAAATAAAACTTAATATTCCATTAGATCCTCGAACAATTCCAAATTCTATTAATCGAGATAAATGTAATATTTGTGGAAAAAAGTTTTCCCCTAACGATGTAAGCGTAATTGATCATAATCATTTAAATGGAAGGTTTCGACAGGTAGCGTGTCAAGGATGTAATTTAAATTTAAATCTAAAACCGTTTATTCCCGTAGTTCTTCATAATTTTTCTGGTTACGATTCGCATCTAATTTTAAAAGATATTTCTAAAAAGTATATATCCTCTCTTAGAATTATTCCCATTAATATGGAAAAATACACTACATATACTTTAGACTGTTTTAAATTTTTAGACAGTTACCACTTTTTAAATTCATCATTATCAAGTCTGAGAATTTAATAAATTCAAAGTATGACTTTCCGATCTTTAATCAATTTTTTTCGAATAATAAAAATAGTTATCTGTTAAAAAGAAAAGGTGTTTTTCCATATAATTGGTTTAATAATATTTCAAAATTAAATAATAATTCTTTACCGGATAAAAAATGTTTTTACAACGATTTAACTAGAAGCCACATAAGTTCGGAAGATTATGATTTAGCTCATCTTGTGTGGAAAGCTTTTAATTGCAGGAAATTTTCAGATTACTTGCAATTATATCAATTTGTCGATACTATTTTACTCGCCGATATTTTTTTCAAATTTTCGTAATTTATCATTAAAGTATTACGATCTCGATCCAATTCATTTTTTAACTTGTCCAAATCTTACATTTATTGCTGGATTGAAAATGGCTAAAATAGAACTAGAGCTATTTACCGATTTAGATATGTATTTATTTATTGAATCCCTAATAAGGGGGGGAGTTTACCCTGGTGACAAATAGATATTCCCATGCAAACAATCCGTACATATCTCAAACTTACGATAATTCGAAACCCCATAGTTACATAATAACAATTGATAGCAATAATCTATACGGATTGAGTATGGTTCAATATCTCCCATATTCAGAGTTTCGTTGGTTGCGACAATCCGAAATTGACGAATTTAATATTAAAAATGTTTCTTCAAAATCCGAAATAGGATATATACTCGAAGTTGACTTAGAATATCCGGTTTCGCTTCACGATAGACATAATGATTTACCCCTCGCAGTAAGTCACGAAACAATAGAATACGATGATTTATCCGAATATCAGAAATCGCTTTTATCTTCTTTAAATCTAAAATTTAACAATAATGTTAAAAAACTAGTTCCGACTTTAAAAGATAAATTACGTTATATTGTACACTATAGAAACTTAAAATATTATCTAAAGGAAGGATTAATTTTAAAAAAAATCCATAGAATACTTTCTTTTAAACAAGCGCCTTACTTACAACCATATATATTTTTTAATAATGAAAAACGAAAACTTAGCAATAGTCAATTCGACAAAAACTTTTTTAAATTAATGAACAATAGCTTCTATGGTAAATGTATGCAAAATGTGCGTAAAAAAATTAATTTAAAAGCCGGATTGAATAAAGA